>NC_066879.1:9437991-9520355 GCF_022985175.1 Labeo rohita | reverse complement strand
AACTTGGGCATGGGTGCTTCACATGGGGAACACTTGTGCAATGGCTCTCCCTCTGGGAAATTTGCAAGCACAGGTTCTTCCTGTGGGGTCTCAGCTGGTGCTTCCTGAGAGAAACACTCAAGCATAGGTGCTCCCTCTAAGGAACACTCCTGTGGGGAACCCTCAGGCACAGGTGATCTCTGAGGGAGCTTAACAGGCTCAGGTCCTCTTTGTCTCGAAGAGGCTTGAGGCTTATAGCCCCAGCGCTCCTGAAACAGACGTGAGCGCTGTGATCGTCCTTTCCGGACATGAGAGTTCCTTGTGGAAAAGGCGGGTGTACATAATCCCAGAGTGAACAGTCTGGGTACAGGAGCTGCCTGTGGAGAACTCTTGAGCATTGGTGTTTCCTGTGAGTAACACTCAAGCATAGGTGATGAGTGTGGGGGCTTAACAGACTTGAGTTCTCTCTGTCTCAAGGAGGTTTGAGGCTTATACTCCTGGCGCTCCTGAAACAGACAAGCCTGTGATCGCCCTTTCTGTACCTGCCTCTTACGTGAGGAAGAGGCAGGTACAGACCATCCCAGAGTGAACAATCTGGCCATGGGTATTTCCTGCAAGGAACAGTTGTCAGACATTGGTGCTACCGTTGTTGCTCCTTGTCGGAAATAGGCAGACATGGATTGGTTGCCTCAAGGATGTAAGATGGTCAATCTATAAAATGGTGGAATTGTGCTAATCTGCTTGTGTCTGCAACACTATCTATGAAACACTGTGAGAAAGAAAAAAGAGGTAAGTTGAGTAAAAACACAAAATTCTACAACAGGTTGCATTAGGGTCCTTTTGTGAACTTGATATGGTATCCTAAAAATGTGGTACTCATGCATGAGACACATTACAACCAGGGTGAAACGTTCAGTGCAATGATAAATGTATTCATATACCATTTGTTAACACAGAAAAACAATTTAGATGTGTATAGTTGAAAACACATGAGTCATTCTCAAAATACTGTGACAAAACAAGCCTTGACTTTTAAGTTTACAAAAAAGTTGAGTTTTGCATGAGACCTTTATACATCTTTTTGTATGTAATTTAATGTCATGACTTTGATTATATAGTCCGATTATATTATTATACTCATATGATAGTATGATTATATCATATGATGGTACTTTGAGATGATACTTTAAAATTTATTTTTTTAACAGGAACAATGGACAGTCAATGACAGCCCCAGAATTAGCTACAAAGCTGAATTTCATTATAGTCTCTGACAACGTCTTTAATAACGCATGTGAAAACAGTCTTAGGGGGGAAAACATTTACTACAGAACAAACTTTATCTAAACTGAATTCAAATTAATTCAAATTTTAGGGAAATTTCAGCCAAATTTGCATGCAAAAACAGTTCCATTTTCAACAGTGTAGAAATATGAAACAGCTCACATAGAAATATTCAAACCATTTATGTGACCAACTAAAAGCATTTAGATTTAAAGCAGTTAGAATCTGTCCAAATGTTTGTGAAACTTGTTCAGTTTATGTCTCAGTTGTTGAACTTATTATGTTAATAGGCCTACAAATATTTACACATAGAAATTTGCTGCAGATAAAAGCAGTTGAATGTGAGAGGATGTTTCTTTTTTGCTGATATGATTTATCTTCAATCTCATTGTAAAGTGTATTTTAGTCTAAATTCACACTGAAAAAATATTTTCTTTTTTAAGTCAAGAAAATATTAGGAGAAACTGTAGATGAAAACCATACTTACAATCACTCGCTGATAACACGGTACAAATGCGCAATGGAATTTTAGAGGTATTATATGAACCGAACATTCTAAGGATTAATTACCGTGACGTCACAGATGAGTGCGTTCGAGACACCAAAGAGTATAGAATACCAAGAGGCGAAACTCTGATGCTTTTTTGGTAACAGCCACTAGGTGGCGCTTCGATAGCGAACGAAAGGGAAGTCAAAGTGGAAATAAATGAGCGCAATGACTTTTTTTTTTTGGACGGATCAGAGTCCATGACATCTTACGCACTTAAAATTGGCGAATTTCACAGCCAAATCAGAAACGCAATAGAAAATTTCTCAAATAGTAAATTTCATGACTACTACACTAAATGTTGTATTGTATTATTATATTTGTTTTATGTTATCAGTTGTGGAATCCAACCATTAATTAAACATTTGAGTCAGTTTTAGCCTGCTTTATTGAGTATTTTCATTTTATGCAACCTTACACTTTACCATTATTATTTACACTTACACTTAAGTTACCATATTATTAGTTACTATTATAGGTCTGAAATATATATTGTATTTATACATTATAATGTATGTTTTAATTCCCTGGAACACACTACAAACATGATCTTACAGAACATGATGCATTGTTGTGTCTGTCATAACTGAATAATTAAAAAATTTTGGAGAGAGTGGCTATGTTTTAATTTTTTTACATAAACGTTTTTTTGTTTACAGTCATGCTTTAACGGACATTAATATAAGACAATACTGCAAGAAAGTTTACTGTGAAGCTTTTATATATATTTATTGTCTAACATTCCCAATTTTCTGATGCATGTCCTTAATTTAATTTTATATGTTGGTATTAATTTAGCATTTATGCTAATACGTGCACTTAAAATAGGAATTTCAACCGAAACTGGTTTCTAGAGAGCAAGATTTGTGAAAAATAAAAGTCTGTTTTTGATAATCACTAGTCTAGTGATTGTACGTCATTCTGTGTTGTCATATTTTTTTTATTGCTATAATAACAAACAAAGATTACAGTACGTACAAAACATACAAAAATAATTTCAATAATAAACGACTTATGGTTTAATAGTTAAAAGAAGTACAAAAATTCTTAAGAAATAAACGAAAAGGAGTAAAAAAAATATATTAAATGTTGTCATCATTCAGGTTGTGTATTTTAGCTTTAATGTACATTTTTTTTAAACAAAGCAGCTGATATTTGCCATTGCGACAGCAAGAAGCTAGTGGAGTGCCGTGTCGTTTTCACTCCAAAATGGTGGAAGCGTAGGGCTGCTGCTGGGCGCCGCTTTTGCAGTGGAACGTTCTATTGGCTTTCACTTCTTGTCAATATAAATTCTTTGGAGACAGCGGGTTTATCAAACAGTACTGGTGCAGGACTCCGATACAGTGACAAACTTCTACCGGACGCAAGAAACGGATACGAATGAGGTGCCTGCAAGAGAATGTACTCGAGACCCCAACGATTTACCTCCTGTGACATTTCCAGATATTTTTGTATATTTAGTCTGTGGTGTGAGTGCTTATACTGAGGCTCTGTTTCATATTTTAAATCTATGGAAGCCCACGTTCAGTTCACAAATGGCTGGGTCCATGACTTGGAAGCCTACAAACCGCTGAGTTGTGAAAATATTCAAGTGTGATTAGATTAAGAAAAATACTCTGAACCCCACGTGGATTTACACAAACTGAGAAATTCAAAAAGTGTTAGGTTGTGCACCACGCTCCCCTACTTTAACCTGATTACATTTCTCTATGAAAAAACAGTACTTTTTGCTCCTTCATTTCATATCTTTAAAAGTAAACTTGTACATTTTTGCATTTTAATGGAAGCCCGAGCAATAAGGGGGCCCATTATTGGTTGTGGTGGATAGGAAAAGTAGACCTAGACTGATTTGCTGTTCTAGGCTTTAAGTGATATATGGACATGTAATGTGGTCAAGACCTGCCTGGAACTACTTAAGTCGTGCGATTCCCTGAAAATAAATGCACACATTAGAACGTTCGTCAAACAAAATAAAGAGAGATTTTCCGCAGCAATATCAGTGTTAGGGTGGGCAGGCAACCAAGAGAAGTTAGGGATCATTTTGCCTTTATTTTTATTTACAAACAATACAAGGGTATCCAAGAACAAAGGAGCAGGAGAAAACAAAAATGACATCTCTGGACATTTTACAAAAACAATACTGGACAGGTAACTAAGGAAACTGATGGCATATAAATACACAGGAAAAAGAGGAACTTAAAACAGTGAACATGATCAGTCAACCAAGGAGAAACTAGGGAAAACAAGGGAACAAAGGACATAGGAACTAAAAATAGGAACAGAAACTAAATCAGAATGTGATGATTAAGGATGTGTCAAATATTACTGTAGTAACATGTACAAGTCTATAATATTTAACATATGTGTATGTTCCGTGAATCAAAACTGTTCTTTTATGAACTGGAATGTTTTAAAGTGCTCTCTTGTCATTATAACATAAATATTGTATTTCCCTGTTTTAGAAACATTCCAATAAACATTGCTGAAAAGTATTAGAAGTTATATATTATACAATAAGTAAATATTACGTTTTAAAACACCTGTGTAAAAACAAGAACTGGGAAAGACACAAGTGAGGACTTGGGGAGAAAAACGAGACGTTCCCGTGAATTATTCATGAGATATTGTTCAATAAATTGGGATAACAGGCCATAATCTTATACTGTTACAGTGGAAAGAAAAAGAAAATAACAAGCTACTCAAGAAGTGGGACAGAGATGCAGTTTTGTTCTGCTCATTCCACCAGAGAGGAGCAGAGAGCGTGAAGGGTCTGAAGAGTGACTTTCTGTCACACTGTGAAAAACAAGAAGTTGTTGCCCATTTGGTGATATATCTTCAGTATCATCCGCCCAATCTGTAAATTTATGAATATTTATTAGAAAACCAGTGTTAACATCTTTACCTTGCCCCTTTACCATGTTTTGATGCCATGTCCCAGCGCGATGAGACAAAAACAATAAAACCCATTATATATGAGGCATTTGTTGCATCCAGTGAGGACACAGCCTGGGTTTGGGTGTGAATGCATTGGTTTATGGTTGTGGTCTGGTTCAGTGCTTGTGGAAGAAGTGAATCTTAATCATAATTAGGACATAATAAGACATAATTACTGATTATAATGACTCATACTGTCTTTTTATGCATTGCGTCGCACCACGTAAACATAACACCATGTGTGCATTTGTGATTGTAGAATGACAAACAACAAGCACCACTCTACACTGGTTAAAACTTGTGTTTGAATAGCCAATAGCAAATTCTTTAAATATGAAAACGTACTTACAAGCTGTGAGTCAGAAGCTCCAGACTTGCCCCACTTTATAGTGTGCACAGCCTGTAGGCTACTCTCCCAGGTTCAGGAAACAGTCCACTATAAAATGCGTTGCACACATTTGAATATTTCCATTGTATTGTTCTGGAACAGTGTTGTAAATATAACTTAACCACTGATTTCTAGTTGTGTACTCATTTGGAAGGCCAAACAAAGTATTGTTCTGGAACAGTGTTGTAAATATAACTTAACCATACAGTGTACTCATTTGGAAGGCCACAACATGGTGGCAGCAACATGGTGGTGGCTGCAACAATACTACAGCAAGAGTAAAAGTTACGTCTTCTTTCTTTGCATATACATTTGGGCTGTGTTATGCATATCTTCCCACACCATGACGTAGATATGTGGGGGAGTGTTTGAATGAGCCGTTTTAGGAAGCCACAGCTGAGTCTTAACTTTTACAAAGAATATCTCTTTGGTTTTGAGAGATTAATCTTTGCAAATTTACAGATCTTATATATGCACAAACAGCTTGTACAAACAGCTTGCCCCCTTTAATCTCACCAACCACAGAGGAACCACTTAGGTATTTGGAGCTGTTGTCTGTTTCCAAGTTGTTAGTTGCCTTTTTGAAGGGTTTAAGGAATGATACAACAGACTTGAGTGTGTTGGTGCTGATGCATCCAATCTTATGATAATTAGTGCTCTCAGCCAGCACAGATGCAATCTTCCAATGGATTGTTGCAGACCCTTGCTGTCCTGAATATTTAAAACATGTGACCAACTTTTAACTAAATTTGGAGTCCAACGAGCTTTGGTGACATTTCCATCATGGCAGGCGCAAACCCACTTGACAGGATCAAGTTTACATTTACAATTATGCATTTATTCAAAGTGGCTAATAAAAGAAAAGCAAAAGCTATTTGTCAAAAAGCCAACAATATTCCTCATATACATCACAAGGTTTATTAGTTAACTAGGTGAACTAGAGAAGAGGAGAAATGCAGAGTTTTGCGTAGGCATGGGTGTGGGTGTGAATGCATTGGTTTAAGGTTGTGGTCTGATCCAGTGCTTGTGGAAGAAGTGAACCTTGATCAGGGTAGGGCAACTCTGGCCATCGAGATCCACTTTCCTGCAGATTTAAACTCCAACTTTGATCTAGTAATCAAAATTAGCTTGTTCAGGTGTGTTTGATCAGGGTCAGAGCTAAACAGCAGGGCTGGGCAACTTTAATCCTGGAGAGCCGCTGTCCTGCAGAGTTTAGCTCCAACCCTTATTTAGTGATCTTGAAGACGTTGATTAGCTTGTTCAGGTGTGCCTGACTAAACTCTGCAGGACCCGTAGCCCTTGAGGACTGAAGTTGCCTAGCCCTGCTCTACAGGAAAGTAGATCTGATGAGAGCTGCCTACCCATGCTTTAGCTGCTTTGTTCAATTTAGTCTTGTGAGTACTTGTAGGGCATAGACCAGAGATCTCCAACCCTGCTCCTGGACAGCTACCATCCTGTAGACTTCAATTCCAACCCTGCTTCAACACTCCTGTCTGTAATTATCAAGTAACCCTGAGATTTAGAATGAAGATTTTAAGATTCTGCAGCAGGTGCCTTTAAATGTTTTCACCCATCTTCGAGGTGCTTGGATAAAAATGGGCAGCAAATACACTGTTGAACTGAGCTCAGATCAGTCTTTAATGTAATAAATAGCTGCTAACAAAAAGGAGGTTCTGCGAGTTACTGCAGACTACTGTCCTTAATTTGTAATTTTAATTCCGTGCTTCAAGAAATCTGATTGTGTCCCATGGATTTGGACTTTTTTTTATTATATGCTAATTTAAGAAATGTTTAGTTTTCATGTCATTTGCTTACTATGATGCTCAGACTCTTTATTAAAGGTTAATAGGTTTAAAAAGACCTCAGTCTCAGTGATTTATGTTGAGATTTTGGGTCTTAGACCCTTCGGTCATATTAGAGAACAGGGGAAAATTATTTAGGGGCTCCTGTGTCACATGAGAAATGGAGTAGTGCTCTAATGTCCACTCCTCTTATATATGCTCAAGATCTGTTTTATACAGTTTAAAGTACCTGACCAGCTATACTTTTATAATCAGCACCAGTATCCCATTTGATCATGGCCCCTAGAATGGATAGACATCAACATGCCTCAAATAGAACTTTGTACTTAATGCATTGTTTCTGCACAATAGTCTGGTAATTTGGGTAATTGATTGCGGAATACCTCTGGTGCTTTAGAAAGCACTGAGGTGTTGCTGCCTTACCACCTTATCAGGCAGTGACTTCACAGGTAGCGCTTGCACACAAATGTACCTCATTAATTGATTTCAGGCAGACTTCTGAGGCAGCATAACAGATTGATGATCTACAACAAAATTGAGAGAAGAAATCGTTATTTAATTGAATACTTCTGTAACAAAGACTCAGAGAAACTGGGGTAAAGATCCATATGTGACTTTATCAACATAGTACAAGGAGCAGTCAAACGGGCGTGGGTTGATAACCAGAGAGCAGATCAGATCATGGTATGTAAACAGGCACAGGTTTCAGGCAGCCAGCAAACAGTCAACAACAAAGTCTTGGCAATACAGAGTAGGGAGCAGGAGGAGTCTAAGAAGTAACATTCATGAACTGCACACACAGGATCATGAGATATCAAAGGCAGTGACAGATACATTCCATATATGCTGCCTTTAAAAATCAATATCATGTAGACATCTCAGAAGAACTGTATGTGGGACGATTGTTGCCTTCCCACCTGCGTATTCTGCCTGAAGAAGCAGCATTTTCAGATGCACTCCTTGAAATGGGGCAATGTCACCACAAGAAAAATAAGGAAATAAATGTAAATAAATACTTTTTTACAGTTAGATTTTTATAATTATGTCAATCTTGTTTAATGCAGTGATAGACTCAATCATGAGGAGAGCCTTCAAGGACAAGCAGGGAATCAAATATGGCATAAATGGCTATGTGACCGATCTGGCATTTGCAGGTGACAGCGCCATACTAGCTGACATGGATGCAGAAGCTAATGACATCTTAAATTACATCTCTAGATTCACTGATCCATTCAGCCTGAAGATCAAAACCAATGTGCTTACTACTAATGGATCACAGGCAGACATTTTTCTTATAGGGATTAAAATCGAAGTGCAAAATTTTAAGTATTTAGGATCTATGGTTCAAGAGAAGAAGATTGCAGTAGTTGCAGAAGTTCAGTGTTTGCATCCCATCTCATTTTCTCCTCCAACTTAAAAATCGTCCTTGATGTTTTACCTTTTCTTGTAAAGGGCATTTGATCATCTTTGCATGTGCACTTTGTAAACACTGGGTTGGTACTTCTACAGCGATGTGGGATGTTTTTGAAGTTAAAGGAGAAAACGAGATAGGAGTTTTTCAAGCAACCCTAACAGAATACAGAATACGGAATATTGAACCAGAGTTTACCCAGAGCTAGATAAGATAAACATTTGAGGTTAAAAAGTATACAAATTGTCTTTTTTTTTTTTCTCTCACTAGATAAGACCTTTCTTCCTCGACTGGGATCATTTGGAGCCCATTGAAGCTACATTGAACCTGCATTTTTGAAGTTCAAACTTGGGGGCACCATAGAAATCCACTATATGGAGAGAAATCCTGAAATGTTTTCCTTAAAAAACAATTTCTTTACGATTGAAGAAAGCAAGACATGAACATCTTGGATGACAAGGGGGAGGGTAAATTAGCAGTACATTTTTGTTCTGGAAGTGAACTTCTCCTTTAAATAAAAAACAATGATTCTGCAAAACTGGTTCCTCTGGTTCATTTGTTTGTGAACTGGACAGCACCAGTTGTTCATCTTCTGTTGTGTTCAGTACACACGAGTACAGGTGTGAAAAAACTAATTTGAGAGATTGCAGGTGTAGTTGAATTTATTCAACAATATGTTTTTAAGTGTGCAACCTTAAGGTCTTCACATTGGGCATGTGAGTTCAGGTAGAAATAATTATGCATACATTTAATGCAGGTGGTGCAGTTAAAATAGTACTTTGGTTTGTTAGATGGACCAAAAAAACACTTTTGTGCACCTGGGTAATATTTAATATGTTTAAAGGGGGTATTTACACAACATTTTTGTTTTGACCATTCATTTGCAGGACAGCAGCATTTTTGGGGCCTGAAAATGCAAACTTTTGAAAAGGGATTTTTGAAAAAAAAAATACCTTTTTTTATCTCTGTAAACTACAAAAATGCTAAAATGTGAAAATGGTGATGTCACACGCGTTACATTTTCAGTCTATAGGAATGTGCATGTGCAAAGAAGAGTGTTTCTTTACAAAGTGACATTGCAAACTACTGGCCTGCCATGAATAATACAGTGTTTGTAGTCATTTCGAATCTGTGTGAATGTGGATTGTTTGACAATGTCGTGGCCTGTATGCAAAACATTTAAAAAATGCAAAGGATACACTTTTCCATTTTTAGTATAGTGTTGTGTAAACGTCCTTAATGTGAGGGCAACCCATTACATTGTGGGTAATAAAGAGCAATGACTAACAACTCGGTAGTGTTTAATGGGAATGTCCTCTATTTACTTGTAGTTTCTGGCCTTAAATTCAGTTAGGGTATGTCGAAAAACTCCTATCTCATTTTCTCCTCCAACTTTTAAATCATCCTACATCGCTGCAGAAGTACCAACCCAGTGTTTACAAAGTGAACATGCAAAGAAGGTCAAATGCCCTTTACAAAAAAGGTAAAACAGCGATGTAGGACTAATTTGAAGTTGGAGGAGAAAATGAGATGGGAGTTTTTCTACCTACCATAACTGTATTGACCCGGATTACACAGAATACGTATGCGCATCACAGAGCTAGACGAGCATTCGAGGGGGTGTTTACACAAGTTTTCAACTATAAACTTTTTGTGTTTTGGCTGTTCATTTGCATGACAACAGTGCTTTTGGGCCTTGAATATGCAAACTTTTGAAATGAGATTTTTTGAAAACAATACCATTGTTATCTCTGTATAAACTACAAAAACGGTAAATTATGAAAATGGTGACATCACACACGTGTATCATGTGATCAGTCTATGCACATGTGTGTAAGCAGAAGCATAGTTTTTTTTTTTTTTTTTTTTTATTGACAACTACTTGCCTGCCATAAATAATACAGCATTGGTAGCCATTTCGAATCTGTGCGAATGTGGATTCTTTGACAATGTTGTCGCCTGTATGCAAAACATTTTTAAAAAATACGAAGGATAAACTTTTCCGTTTTTAGTACACTGATGTGTAAACATCTTTAAAGGAGAAATCCACTTCCAGAACAAAAATGTACAGATAATTTACTCACCCCTTTGTCATTTAAGAAGTTCATGTCTTTCTTTCTTCAGTCGATAAGAAATTATGTTTCTTGAGTAAAACATTCCTGAATTTTTCACCATATAGTGGACTTCAATAGTGCCCCCAAGTTTGAACTTCCACAATGCAGTTTAAACACAGCTTCAAATGGCTCGAAACAATCCCAGCTGAGGAAGAAGGGTCTTATCTAGCAAAACAATCAGTCATTTTCAAAAAAATTGACAATTTATATACATTTTAACCTCAAACGCTCATCTTTTCTAAGTCTGCGCAATCTTTTTTTTTTTTTTTTTTCCGGTTCAATATAATCAATAGAGTTAGGATATGTTGAAAAACTCCCATCTCATTTTCTTTCCCAACTTCAAAACCTACATCGCTGCAAAAGTACCTAGTGTTTACAAAGTGAACATGCAGAGAAGATCAAATACCCTTTACAAAAAAGGTAAAACAGCGATGTAGGTAACTGTATTGACCCGGATTACAGAGACTACACATGCGCATCGCAGAGACGAAACAAGACGAGCGTTTGAGGTTAAAAAGTAAATAAATTGTCAATTTGTTTAAAAATATGACCAATCGTTTCATTAGATAAAACCCTTTTTCCTCAGCTGGGATCATTTAGAGGTATTTGAAGCTGTATTTAAACTATATTTTGGAAATTCAAACTTGGGAGCACCATTGAAGTCCACTACATGCTGAAAAATTCAGGAATGTTTTCCTCAAGAAACAACTTCTTATCGACTGAAGAAAGAAATACATGAAAACGTTGCATAAGGGGGTGAGTAAACTTCTTTAATGTAAGGGTAACCTATTACATTGGGGGTAAAATTGAGCAATTAGTGAAAACTTGGTAGTGTTTAATGGGTATGTCCTCTATTTACTTGTTTCTGGCCTTAAATTCAGAGTACAACAGTTGTCTACATCTGGCCTGAATCCATGCTTTTAAACTGTAAATGCTAATGGTGTGAAACATAAAATATGTATGTAGTAGTGCAGCTCATGATTTGCAAAAGGGCATACAATTTTATGTGCAGACAAGTTCACAGACATACAAGATGAAACTTTAAACCAGGGATCCTCAAATCTTGCTAATCAATGTCTTCAGGATCATTAGAAAAATCACAGGGAAGAGAGTTCAATCAGAGTAGGAGCTAAACTCTGCAGTGCATTGGCCCTCCAGGGCAAGATTTGAGGAACCCTGCTTCAAACAGAAATAAGATTGCAATAAGCATAAATAACTACAAGGAGTCTTTCTTGAAGTTCATCTTAATTTAATAATTATGAATGCTTAACACCAAAAGAGTAACATTCACCTGAGTTAACATGTAATGGAAAGTGTAGAGCTTTGGTTTGAACTCAAATTCATAAAAGAGCCCTCTCTAAATAAAGGGTTTAAGGCATCTGTATTTTAACTGGTTAACATTTTCCCTATAAACGAAACATTAAGACCACAGCGACCAAGAAAACTGGGACAATTAGCATTAAGCGACGGTATGCATTTACTGTAACTAAAATGTGTTTTGTATATCAAGACAAAGAACTAAAGCAATACAAAAAAAAATGTTATGGAAGATCTACATAATATAAAAATGGTGACATTTAAGACTGCATAATTCATACATTCACAAAACAAAGGTCATTTCAGAACTTGCAGTTCTCCATACTTAGAAAAAATATAACTTATGTACAAAAAGCATCAAATCTTTTTGCTTTATCTTATTTACTGTGATTAATACATGAAAGCATGATGGCTTGTGAGTAAACTATTAAAAAGAAGATTATGATACCACTTTTACGCAGTTTAATCTTTCTTTTGGTGTCGTTCTGTTTTAACCCAATATATCTCCATTTCTTGACATCACGTGGACCGCTGAGTGATGTTTAGGTGACCACATCACAATTTGAGTTGAGGGAATCAGTAAAAGAGGGGAAAAGAAAGCTGAGAAAACTTGGATTCAGACTATACATGGAAGGGATGCAAAAAAGTGAGGAGTCTGGAGTCTCAAAGAGGATGAGGTAAACACCACTGAGGTGCACTATCACACCTCTTTCCATCCTCCGTGAAAGCATGGCTGTCGCTCACCGGAGGCTCCATGCCTGAGCCGCCATTTTAATGCCTACAAACTGCAGTGCATTCATTCCTCTCAGTCAGATCTCTCCAAATGCTCACGCCGCTCTAACCACCCAAAGTGCATTAATAGCCATTGCTATTCAAATTAATGGAGTGCAGATCTGTGACTTGCAAGACACTGATGCTGCTGGACGCTAACCGCGCAAACCCTTCGGATGATGGGTCCATAGTAACTAGAGTCTGCTGATCAGGTGTCGTGTTGCCTGCGGCACAGCCGTCAGTGGCGGTCACAGTGCTGATGCTGTTATCGGTGTTGCTCACAGCCCCAGTAGATCCTTTCTTATTCAAATGGGTCTTGATGTGCTTGGACAAGTGGTCACTACGCATGAAACGTTTGGGACACTCTGGGCATGAGAATTTCTTTTCACCTGTAAACAGACAAAAGGCAAATTTAACAGTTTGTGTAAACATGAAAGCCACTGCAAACCATGGTACATATAAGTCTCAATTTGTTCTTTTTAACATGAAAGACTTAAAGCAGACTGCCCTGAAATTAATTAGCTGGTTCTGGTGTTTAATTAGGGTCAAAGCTAAAGGTTTGGACACCAGGGATCATGAACTGAGAATTCAGTTTCCCCAATGGAGAAACTAATTTTTGCAGGTTTAATACTTGGTGTTTACACTGAAGTGCACCGTAAAACAGAGTTCCCTTTTTGTGAAGAGACTGAATAGCAGCTTAGGGAGATGAACAATGACTGCTCTTTTAGCATGCAAACGAGGTTTAGTGGAGTTTCAGTCTCGTACCTGTCTGATATTTCATATTTAAAAGAAATATAAAACCTCCAAGAAGGTTTAAGCATTTGGAGGTAGAGACTGTACAACTTATGTTGTATTAAATCACCAACTACTTATTAGTAATACACTGAAAACTGAATAACCTTTAGTTTGCTCCTAAAAAGAAAATAAAAATGAAGTTGAGAGGAAAAAAGTAAGATTGTATATGGTAGAAAATGGCTGTTTATTTCTAAATTATGACTGGTTTGATGTTTGAGCTAAAGGTAAAAATCACCAGCATCATTTAACTCTTCATATTTCACCAACAAGTTTTTATTCAAGTGCTGATTATTTCATATAAAAATAAGTAGCAACTGAATGGTCAGGTTCATGCATGTACTTGAGTGCTTATTAGCCTATGAAGGCAATTAAAGGATCATTATAATGATTTACATGGTTTATTAATAAATGTGTGATTAGTCAACTAATGCTTAAAATGAATGACTACTACTAGATGTTGCAATCACAGTTATAAACATCTGATGAAATAATTGGTCTTTCTACTCTTAATTTATCAGCCCTTATTGATACTGCCATCATTCGTAGGGCAAACACTATAATAAAAAAACTCTAGCCATCCTCTTAATCCATGTTTTACTCTTCTTCCATCAGGCCATAGATACAAACACTTGCTCCATAAAAAAGCACATTTTGGGAAAAGTTTGGTACCCTCTGCCATTAGAATGCTGAATTCACAGAAACCAGGAAGTGTGTAATTTAAAGTTAGGTTTTGCTGGTGTTATTATCTCCTGGGTAATATTGCTGATGTACTTTTGGTGCAGGATATGTGTATCATGTATACTAACTCTGTTTCTGTGTGTGTGCGTGTGTGTGTGTGTATTTGTATTTGATGGAAATGTGTGTATTATTTGTATTTTGAAATGTGTGCACTACAGTTTGGGTACAGTCTGTGAAAGCAAATTTCCTTGTGTGAGGACAATAAAGTATGAATCTGAACTAAACATTTTCTCTTTAAATCAGGCTTTTTAATGGGCTTTAAATCACATTTTAAACAACTGCAAACTACCCACAGGCATACTTTATAATAACCATATTGTTATACAGATTTGTAAAATCATATTTTTAACTATTAACAAGTTATGGTTACACTTTAGTTTGGGGACCAATTCTCACTATTAACTTTTTGTCAGTAAACCCCTAATTTGTTGCTTATTAATAGTTAGTAAGACAGTTAAGTTTAGGGGTATGGGGTGGATTAAGGAACCTAGAATATGGTCATGCAGACGAAAGCCCTATTTGGACGGTTATTATTTCTAATGGGAATGCAAGTGATTTTCACCATTTACTTGGTGGTAGTCGGTGATTTAATTGCCGTCCGAATCCAGGATGTCAACATTTTTCCCCTCACCACCCTCGTAAAAATCCCCAGCCGAATTACCTACTGTTTGACAAAAACCAAGGTTGTGCGGTAATTTAACTGCCGTCCGAGTCCACATATGAATTTACTAGAAGAAATCGAAATCAAAATTTTGTGATTAATAACTTTTTGACTACTGCTGAACACTGTACGCTAACTGTTGTACTTGGCTGTAATTTGCATGCATATTTATTACTGAAATGAAAAAAAAAAAAAAAAAAAAAAAAGTAAATAAAATTAATTTTATTTATAGCAGACAATCATATGACTGGCCACATGGGCAGCATGTTCCTGGTTTAGTAGGATCACAGAACTCGCTTTTCCACTGTGAATAAATCGTCATCTCATCATATGAGAAACAATTACTGTTCGAATAGGACTTAAGTCATTAATATGTGCTTTATAAGTACTAATAAACAGCCAATATGCTAGTAATATGCATGCTAATAAGCAAACAGTTAATAGTGAGAACGGGTCCTTAAACTGAAGTGTTACCCAAGTTATTAGGGGAGTGCCATGATGGGGCGGGTAAAACCGGCAAAACTGATTGGTCATAAATTCCAGCTAACCGTGGCCGGTCCCCACTGTATCAAAAATTTTAGGTTTTACTATCCTTTTGGGGACATTTGGTCCCCACAGTGTAGCATAAACGAGTACACACACAAACAGAACAGACTTAGTTCACCCTATATTTACTGTTAAAAGCACAAGTAAAAAAAAAATAATAATAAAAATAAAAATAGTTTGACTATTACCAATGGGTTTTTTTTTTTTTTTTTAAGCAATTTTAGAAATTTGTCACAGAAATCAAACAGATACATTTTATGACTAAAATGTGACATGAATTATTAATGCAAACAGAAATGAGATGTTTTCAAAATAAATCAGAATTATCATAAAATGTTTGTTCATGAGACGCGTCATTGTTCTATCATATTTCTGTGAAAGACAAAAAGAGATTTGCTAAATGTATACTATACCAAACCTTCAATAAAAATAAATAAATGAGGTTTAGCTTGATTTATTTTTTAAATTTAAGTCTAGTCTCTGCTAGAAAATGAGATATTGCTTGTTTGAGATTTCAGTTTTTGATTTCAGTAATGAGATTTCAGTTTTTGCAAGAGTTCATCCCACTGCTGAAGCAACCCACAGTTAGACTTTTCTGAGAGTGAAAACCTAAATCATTCTTTTGTGTTCACAGCCTATTTGTTATTATTCATCTAAGCATTCAGTCCACGCTACTGGAACTGTGGCTGAAAATGTTTTTCTACAGTTCAACATATATTGTTTAGGTTGCCTTGCAGTTTGTTTAGTCTTTCTTTCTTCTTGTATTTAAAAACACTCCATTGTAAGTATTTTGCACAAGTTTTCCAAATGTCCATTTACACTATTATGTAATACTTGCTTAGATTATGAGCTCTTCAGTTTGTCTATCTTCCCCAAGCACCTTCTTAAAAGGATAAAAAGCTTAGTGTGTAAATATAAGTTTTCTTCTTGGATTACAGTGCCATTGTCTTGGTATTAAAATTGTGCATAAGACAAGCAGAGTTGGATAAAAATGTTTCTGGTCATTTTTTACCATGCCATATTTGAGCTTTTTCTTTAACCATAATGAATCAAAAATTGAGCCTATCATAATAAAACTAAGTGCTACAACAATGTCATGCAATTTCAATATGTATGCATATGCAACTAAATGTGGTACTAGGTGACTAAATAAGGCCTATTGGCATATATGGCTAATAAACTGTTAATTTCACTCATCAGTGTTTGAGTTAGAGGCTGAATAAGTTTAGCACATTCAAACAATTTCACATAATGCATTTTTGTAATACATTCAGTAAATGTAAATAAAGTTTAAGACAAGTAAACAGCAACAAAAGAAAACAAAATGATAAATATATATGCAATTTAAGATACAAATGAAATAAACAGTGCTTTAGAAAACAGACAGTTCTGGTCCTTGATGCTTTACAATAAAGCATGGCTATGACTGCTTCACAGAACAGATCTGTATATCACTGTGCAACAGCCTTAGCAAAACAAACAATATACTGTCAACACGGTTCCTGGTATTAGGCGTTTCAGCAAAATTAACTGTTTATTATTGATTTAATGGCGCATGAGTGACCTCTTCTGGTCAGCATATTCAAATGATTTCTGATGGATCATGTGACACTGAAGACTGGAATAATGATGCTAAACATTCACAGAAATATATGACATTTTATAATACATTAACACAGAAATCACTCATTTTGAATTGCAATAATATTTCACAATATTATTGCTTTTACTGTACTTTTGATTTAATAAATCCAGCCTTACTGAGCAGAAGTGTCGTCTTTTAGAAACAAAAAAATCTTGATGATTCTAAACATTTGGCTAGTAGTGTACATTTATAGGTATACTGCATTATTTTAACATTTTTTTAATAATATATAACATAACTAATAATTAGGGGTGTAACAGTTCACAAAATTCACAGTTTGTTCAATACGACGCAGTGGTTTCATGGTTCGGTATGTTTTCAATAGGGGTGGGAGGAAAAAAAAAAATTGATTTTCTGATGCATCGCGATTCTCTCTTCAATGATTCTGAATCGATTCTGAATATTTCAAAATCGATTCTGAGCTTGTTTTGTTTCCTGCATGAGCACTGGAGACGTGTCGCGCTTTATTGCACAGAATTTGTGCTGTGCGCAAGCGGCTTGCGTGCCAGTGGTGCACTCCATGGCACATGTGCTTCGGTCAACGCAGAAACAAACAGTCCTCACATGGCGCAATTAAAGGGAATGGGTTTCACATTCAGTGTGAAAGCCGCAAGACACGTGCGCATTGCTTGACACTGTGTGCTTCCACCCGCCGTGTTTTACTTTAGATATGCTTTTATTAATGCAGTTCGGAATGCAGTACTATTAGATGAACAAAACTCTCGCACTGACGGACTTTACGTGCGCTTTGTGTTTGTTGTCCTGAAGCTCGATTGTGGCTGCAGTTAAATGCACGTCCATTTTTGAATACTTTTATATGAAATTGATTTTCACACAGTCAGTTATGTTTTCAAACATAACATATGATATATATCGAAATAGATCTGTGTATTAGTGTGAATACAGTCTGTTAAAGCTGCCACTGTTTATGATCTCATCAGTAATCAAACAGCAATAATGCTGAGGAAAAATGAAAAGCCCATAAGTATTGTCTGAAAACTTTCGAATACTTAAAGAACACTTATTTTAAATAAGTGATTGTTTTAAAAAGTAGCCTGTTTATATAATAAAAAAAGTTTGCACAAAATAAATTTGATATAAAATTTACATGAAAATGAAGCCATGTGCAGTAATATTGAAAGCTGAGAATGTGATGCATAGTGATATTAAGTTGATAATGAAACTTGCAATTTAATTGAATCATGAAACCAGTGAAGATTCACATCCCTACTTTTAAGATGGCAGTACTGACATACAGAGAGTCCAACTATAAACAAAAAGAAACCGCAATTTTGCTTAAAATGTAAGGTTGTGAAGATCTATTTGCACAGCAGAAAAATTAATTAGGGGGGAATGTAGATCAAGAATCATTTTGGAATCGGATCGTGACTCCCAGAATCGGAATCGGATTGCATAGTTTTCGATACAGCAAAAAGAATGAAATGCAAGAGAAATTTCCTTGATTTTTACCTTTTTTTTTTTAATTTATTAAAACTAACAAAGTATGATCATTTTTTACTTTGAACGATGCAGTGTGCCGAACAACAATCGTCTCTCAGATCAGCTGCAGAAGTCAGTTTCATTTATCATGTGAGGAGAGTGAGTCGAGCAGACGAGTGAGGTGAGAAAGACAAGAAAATGGCGAAAGATTTGGTTTCGAAACGAAATACAAAAAAAAAAAAAAAAAAAATTTACTCTTTGAAAGGCCTTTTGACCCACTGTGCTCACACAAATACTCAAGATTTTGTGTGTATCTGACTGTTCAAGCACACACAGATAGCAGTCTGCCAGACAGTAAAATCAGAATCAACTTTTTCACGGCTTACTGAGTTTTTTGGAAAAATTACTTCCCGCTATATATTTTCTGATTCATCCATGTTTTCTGCGAGCTACAAGGCTTGACTCAAACACTCACCACACTTTTCAAATATCACTAAGTTCTGAAAACATATATATGAGGTGATGCAGCAGTACCCATGATGCCACTGAACTCACCTGTGTGTGTCCTCTTGTGTCGCTGCAGTTCATCCGAGCGTGTGAAACGTTTACCGCAGAAGGACCAGGAGCAAACAAAGGGCCTCTCTCCCGTGTGCCAGCGTAAGTGTGCTCGCAGATGAGATGTCTTCCCATAGACCTTGCCACATCCAGGAATGTGACAGATGTGCTGTTTCTTCTTAGAGGGGTCATTGCTGTAATAAGAGCAGGTAAGACGGCACATTTAGAAACACACGTAGAGCTCAGCTGTAGTTTAACAATGCATGTAATGAATAAAGCACACTTAGGCTTTTAAAACAAGTCTCATGTTTTTCTATGGCACTTTATATAATACAATTGGTTACAGACAGTTATGGTGTGCTGTAGATTTAAAAAAAAAAAAAAAAATCATGATCTAGCCTTTATCCCTATAGCGAAATCTCAGTTGACCAGGCAATCAATGTTCTTTTCTGAACTCGAAAGAGTAGAGGTTTGACCTGAAAACAGTATTTAAAGCAATTTAACAAATGAATAGGTTTTAGTCTGTCTGGCAAGTTGAAATATGAAGGTATTGGTGCCGTTTAGCCAGCAGTAGATGACTTGTTTTACAGGTGGCCAAATGAATCTTGAGGGCTTGTCTGGTGAAAATAACCTGCCAGGATGATCAGGAACTAAGACTTATCATATATTAGGGGTGAAACAAATAGTGGATCGGTGTTCTGTGAGGTGTCAGTAATTGACAGATTTCACACAAAATTGTGTTTGATGACATCTGATGTTTTTGAGCTGATCTTAAGAGAGTTTTCATTGGTCTCGTATCTCCTAGCTACAAGGTGTGTGTTTCTCCAGGAGTTTGTGTTTCAAATGACTTGAAGTCTGGTAGTGTATGATCTTCAGTCATTTAGTGTATAACAGCCAGTCATTCCTTTGCAAACATTTACAAAGTCAACAAGTATATAAAATCAATAAATAAAATAAAAATTTTAGCTTTTAGTCAGGTAGTATTTATAATTAACATGTGAGGGGATGTTCTCGCTCCAGAAGGCATGTGATCAGTCAAAGTATCTCAGTTGCTATGTGGCATCATTTTGCAATGCGTCACTGTTTGGTCAAGAGAGACTGTAGATTTTAAAACCCTTTATCTTTTGAACACAAACTGTCAATGTTTAGAAGTACACTAGCATATATAGAAGAACATAAAGCTAGTAGATGTTTTAAAACTAGCGAAGCTTTCACTTTGATTTCATGGGTTATTTAGTAACTCTAGTAACTAGTCATTTGGAACAGATGCTGACACAGCTGAACCTATAATATACTGTTATATACTGTTACTGTATATGGGACATTCTACAAAATTGGTGCAAACTGCTGTCCCACAGCCGAAAAAGCACATTTAAAAGCATTTAAGTATTCAAATCTTAGACGTTTACTAAGATCCTTTTGTTAACAACCCTCAATAATATTTAAAATATCCGTAAGTAATTATACTTATATATATATATATATATATATATATATATATATATATATATATATATATATATATATATATATATATATATATATATATATATATATATAAAATCATCATTTACTTGCCATTGTGAGGTGGCAGTCCTGAACCCTAATCCCTAAATGTCAAAATGATATTGAAATAATTTTTGCATTTTATTCCATTGTTGTTTTTAAAAGACCTTTTTGATTTTTTAAAAAAGTGAATTTAAAAAAACATTTATTTTATATTTTCTTAGCAAATTCTGAAACTTTAGGTAAAATAAAAAAAAATAAAAAAAAATAACTGGTCACCGTGTATGTTCAGAAGTCCACTTCCAAAACAAAGATTCACATATAATCTACTTACCCCCTTGTCATCCAAGATGTTCATGTCTTTCTTTCTTCTGTCGTAAAGAAATTATGTTTTTTGAGGAAAACATTTCAGCATTTTTCTTCATATAATGGACTGATATGGTGCCCTGATTTTGAACTTTCAAAATGCGGTTTAAATGCATCTTTAAACGATCCCAGCCGAAAAAAAAGGTCTTATCTAGCAAAACAATCAGTTATTTTCATAAAAATAATACAATTTATATACTTTTTAATGTCAAACGCTCGTCTTGTCTTACTCTGCCTGGACTGTTTTTTTCCAGTTCATGCCAGTTAGGGTATGTCGAAAAACTCCCATTTTCTCCTTCAAATTCAAAATTGTCCTATATAAGGGTGTTTGATCTTTTTTGTATGTTCACTTTGCAAGACTAGGTCGGTACTTCTGCAGCGATGTAGGATGATTTTGAAATCATTTTTTAAGTTGAAGGAGAAAATCCGATTGGAGTTTTTTTGGCATACCCTAACTGTCTTGAGCCAGAATACACAGAGTTCAGGAAGAGCGAGACAAGACGAGCGTTTGAGATTAAAACGTATTTATATTGTATTTTTTTTAATGAAAATAACTAGTTTCGCTAGATAAGACCCTTATTCCTCAGGTGGACTCATTTACAACTGCATTTGGGATCGTTTGAAGCTGCATTTAAACTGCATTTTGAAAGTCGGGGCACCATATCAGTCCATTATCTGGAGAAAAATCCTGAAATGTTTTCCCTCAAAAAATAATTTCCTTACAAATGAAGACAGACAGACATGAACATCTTGGATGACAAGGGGGTGAGTACATTATATGTGAATCTTTGTTCTGGAAGTGAACTTCTCCTTTAACTACACCCCAACATTTATGATCAGGAAATATTCATGTGTCCCTCTCTCTTACAGCTACATGACAAGATAAGCTTAAGATAAGATAAGTGTAAAAGATAAGCCCAATCATTTTGAAGTAAATGTGTTCAAAAGTATGAAAAATCTGTATGTAACTTTGAAGAATGTCACTACTGAACACCATTTTTCTATAATTAAGCACACTTTTTCTGGGCATTATTCCAAAACATTTATATGTGCACTGTTTCGAACTGTGCAAGCTAACCATACGCTGGTTAGCATTTTTGAGCTAGGTTCAAAAGTACCTAAAATTATCCTAACCAAAACACTCGAAGTTTCTGTAGTGACATTTTGGGTTTTTTGGGTGTTATCTCATTAAAACCGTCACTACCATAACAGTCACGACCAAAACATGCATCATTTCAGTACTGACAAGAGGGGAAACAAACTAAATTTTAGTACACAGTAATGCAATTTTTTAGTATTTTAGTAAGTTTTAGTAGTGTTTAAAAATGTGGGTTAAATTTTTTTGTGATGTGGTCGCTACCAAAACATTACGGTCACTACCGAAAATGTGCCGTCATGATCGAAACATGGGATGTTTTGTCAAAAATAAAGTATACTGAATTATCATCTAAGATGTTATGATAGTGTTTGGTTCTATGTATATTCAAAGTATTGAATCCTTACGTTTGAAATCAGTATGATCAACTTTTTGCATTTATAAAGAAAAACTGGATTCAAAATAGAACAAGCCTCATAAATCACACTTAAAATATTGTTAAAATTGTAATTGTTATTGATTTACCTCTTAAAACTTTTTAATAAAATAGCAAAATACAAGGAATATGTAAGCAAAATCTTAATAGGTCAATATAACCCTTCTTATTAAATTATATAGTACTGTGTTTCAGTAGTGACAAATTTGGGGAGAGGACAAATATTCCAAAACTTTCTAAATTTAAATGTAAATTTGTGGAAAAAGACAATTTTTTAAAGATGTTTCCAACTCTCCATACACTTGTCTGTCATCATCTATAGCAGGGATAGGTGACGTCAGGTCTTGAATGCTGCTGTCCTGCAGATTTTAGCTCCAACCCTAACCAAACACATCTGAACAAGCTAATTAAGGTCTTCAGAATTACTAGGGCTACAGGCAGGTGAGGTTTTTTTTCAGGCTTGGAGCTAAACTCTGCAGGACTGACGTTGCCTATCCCTGACCTATAGCAAACATTTGCTTGTTAAAAGTGACCTTCTCTCACTTCCTTTCCACTTCATGGCTCCTGCATGTTGAAGCCTTTGTTGCATTAAATATTGTGAGTGACAACAGAAAGGTGTTGTTTGAGGCGTACCGTCCTTCTCCGTCTTTGCAGTACGGGCAGGTACAGGCTTCCCTGCGTGTGCGTCTGCTGGTGGGTGTCGGGCTGCTCTCCACATTCTCATCCAGCACACCGCTGTCATCCAGATTATCTCCAGCTGCCCCACTCGTATCACCTGCAGAACAAACACCTGAACAATCACACCTCTACAAGAGACACAAACAGCCACAAGCAGCTTGGGAAAACTAGGGATAATTAACAAAATTGCCAAATGCAAGGGACAACTTGCTGCTGAGAAAAAACAGAGATTATTGCAGCTGGTTCCACTACTTAAAGCGTTTTTGTTCCTGTTCTGACAACATGCAGAAATAACTCTGTTCATCAGTGTGGCCTGCAATCTTTCCCTCACTTGAAATAATACATTGCATACACTTCCACATCTGATCTTAAGCTTCCACAGGTGTGTTCTGTGTTGCACTATAAACACTCCATTCTAAAGACATGGGACATGATAAAATCCTGGACTTGGCTCTGTGCTTTCCTTGTTAACTGGTTGTTGGGAGGCTGGCTTTGACTCAAAAGTGAAGGCAGGTGAACACAAGGGTTTAGGCGAACTAAATGATTAGTGAAGTCCTGCACACATCACTTCACCAGCATTTCAGCTTTTATTTGAGAAAACTAAATAGAGATAGATACAGGTCTTTATGACAAACCACCAAAATAAGGTTTGGTTTAACTTTAAGTTTAATTAAAAGGAATCTGAGGAACAGTCCTTAAGACAATTATGGTTTATAGGTGGCAGGCAATTAAGGTTGCAGTTCCAATAACTTTTGATGTTAAAGAGACCTTTCTACTGACTCTGAAAAACAACAGAAGAAAGTCCAAAGATCCTAATCATCTGCATGAACATGCCATAGTCCAGCTGCAGGGAGATGTGAGGACTACAGATGCGGCCAGAGCAATAAACTGCAATAACTGTAATGTCAGACACCTACGATGAAGCTACAGTGAGACAGAAGGACAGTTGATCGTCCAGTGGCATACCATGTGTAACCATGTGAAAGCAAAGAGGTGGCATAAGTGCAATTAAATTCATACATTCAAGTTTAGATTAATGCTTTAAATATATATTATTGAATATATATTAATTTGATTTATACTTTAAAAATGAAACTAAAATTATCAGTAGGTGGCTGCCAGGGATGGTCATTTTAACCAGTTAACCGTTAACCAACAGCAAGAATTTTGACCAATTAACACAATCAGTTAAACTGTTTAAAAGGTTATTTATTATTTTTTTTCTTTCACTAATTTTCTAAATATTTTAAAACATTTGCTGGATGTTTAAAATAAAATGAAATTCCATTTTTTGAGAGAGAGAGAGAGAGAGAGAGAGAGAGAGAAAAAAAAATATATATATAAAATCGCGTAGGCCTATAATGTTGCATTTTATTATCACATTCAGAAATAGACCTGATGTCAACGCAAAATGTTTACAAACGCAATAAACATATGCTAGGCTATTTTAGTTCCCCTCACTCAGTATTCAAAAAAGAACAAGAATGAAAAATATAAGAAGCTAGGCTATATAAACAACAAGCCAAAACTTCATTTAGGCTAAAGTGAAACTGAAACTAACTAATGTTGAGTCTCCCATACAACACAAATTCAAATGTTTTCATATCAGAGATGTATCTGAACGCCAAAATATTATTTATTATGTAAATCTGGCTTTGTACTTCAGTCGCATTCTAATATCCTAATAAAATAAATAGTTAGGCAGTACGGTGATAATGATTAAGCAGTGTGATTATTCCCTATGTTTGGCTGACTATTTTATTATGATAATGGAAAGGCTGCATTGTCAAGTTAGCAATGCTCAACTGTGTGCGCACATGCGGCGCCTGCGTAATCACTTGATTTTTCTAATTTAAAATAATCTTGTTAGTTAACGGTTAATAATCGGTTAACAAGCACTGGTTGTCAGTTAGGAAAAATAACTGAAATGAACATCCCTAGTGGCGGCCAGTCACTTGATTCTAATCACTGAATCATTCATTCGAACAGCTGATTCATTTAGGAAGGAAGCAAGTAAATATCTTTATGAATAGGTAATCATTAATCACTGACTCACTAGATTTGTTTAAAAACGCAATTTCATTCATAAACAAAACACCACTGTGTTTGCTTTTAGAGATGTGCAGCTGCTCAGCTGTGATTGTTTAAATCTATTTTCGATGAAAATCAGGCAATAGTGTTATAGTCAGACAATGTAAAGTCACTTAATATTAACTTTTTGTTTACTGAACTGTCGTATTAAATCAGTTTTATTATAATTAATGAGCTCTCTGTACTGCACACTGAATCTCTAAATTGATAACGATAATTATCACGCGACATATTTCCTCAATAAACGATAACAAGAGTTCGCTAAATGTTTGATACAATGTTTATGCGGCAAAGACGGAACAAAAGAGCGCTAGTCATTTGAAGCACGCCACTGGGACCGTTTATCCACTTGGATCAAAATTCAAACAGCGGAACGGCTTAAACTTCAGAACAGACGCGTTCACTCTCTGATGAGTCTCGGTCACTAAAAAGTGCTGTAGGAGTAATGGAATATAATTACAGTATTTTTTTGTGATTAAGCTATAGCGTTTATGCATTTATACTAAATGTATTTAGACTACCGTTTTTCATACAAATACCTAGAAACCATATTTCATTTTTTACCATATTACCACTATATTTAGGTGTTATATTTGTGGTTTTAACTGTTATTATCATGATCTATGGATGATACTAAGCAAGAGCAATGGTTAATTAAAAAAAAAAAAAAAAAAACTCAGTCATAATTTAATTTCACCATATATAATTTTTACAGATATTACTGATTTTGATAATGAATATAAATATACATCTGCATCCTAACTCTAAAAGCAAATGTGTATTTCCAAGAGACAAAAAAAAATTAATATAATAAAGCAACACAAACCTGTTTTTTTATTTGAAACAATATTACGCAATAAACCTGCAGAACTAAGAAATTATTTTTTTCTACTAAGATAAATTACATGAAAAGAAAATGAAGTGTTTGTCATGTTCTGACCATAAAGAATAGTTCAAAGCCACAATTAACCGTTTGGTTTTTACAACTTTCACATTGTAGCAAAAATCTGCCTTTAAACTAAAAATGTTACATTTATTGTGAATGATAAAATATCGACTGATACGAAAAAAAAAATATATATATTATGATCATTTTAGTCCATATCGCCTAGCCCTACTGTAAAACCACAAAAGTAGCAATGTTGGATGCCCCCCCTGAGTGCAAACACAAATAAGCTGATTAAGTCAGTCACACTGGCGCTCCTAAATATTTTTTTTATAGTTGCACTCAGTAGTTTTCATATATGCGACTGAACTGGTCGCACTGTAAAGCTCTGACTGTAGTAGAGAAAGCAGCCAGTGGACACATAAGATGTGACTTATTACTGCTTCCAACTAGGCTGAAGGGAATACAAATTGCCCGCTGCCGCAGTTAACTGAGTGAAAGCAAAGCAGTCCTGTCTAGTTATTTTCTAGCTAACAAACAGAATTATAGACACTGAATGTCTTTCCTGAGGTAAATGTGAGATTACGTGACACAAGCTGTTTTACTGACGTCTTTCTGGGGTTGAAACACTGATTGAGCAATTAAATGAGACATGACTCATTTCTGAAATTTACTCTGCATCTTTCAACACCTTCTAATAACCTGATGATCAGAAATGTTTATTCCATCCTGTAAAGAGGAAGAGATAATTTGTTCACACGGCACTTAAACCAATGTGCTTCAGTGATCTGTCACGCCACATTAAAGAGCAACAAAACTATTTGTTGTTTGAATTTCGATTTTTAAAGCTAAGAGTTTGTTTCATTTTAAAAGTAAGATGGCATGTACAGAACAAGAAAAATCCCACAGACTATCTGTACTTGCAAAAACATAAAAATTTGTTTATTGCACGCAATGTGTCAGTCCCATGACCTTTATCAGACAAACAACAGAAGCACAAAGCTAAACCAAAAGACTGATCTTGGGATTTAAGAATTAATTTAGGTTCCTCAGAATAAAGATTGAGAAATCAATAGCGTCCACACAGCTGACATTCACCTTGTGTAATTTTATCCACACGGTGTGCATGTAACAGACTCTAAACAGAAATTAAATATCACTGTTTCAACACTCCAAAAATCACCCCATTCATTGTTTTGGCTGAATATTTTTGGTTGCCAAAATGTTGGTGCGGCACTACACAGTTGGCCTTACGTTTGGCCCACATGCACTTTTTCCTATAACAAACAGGGACACACATACAAAACATCCAATACGTGCAAAGAGATTTTGTTTATAGGAGATTCAACAGAAATACAGAAAAAAAGCAAAGCAGACTAACCTGTTGTGTTGGCAATGGTGATAGGAACACCCTGCAGCTGATGCATCTGCAGCCCTGCATTGCCAAGCGTATTCAAATTGATGGTCTGAAGACCAGAGAGCTGTACGGTTCCCGGTGTCCCGGGCTGTGCCAATGTGATCTGGGTGTTAGCGGGGCTCTGCAACTGAAGGGTCTGCCAGCTGATCTGGCCATTCGGACCTACGGTACGGATCAGGATGGGGCTGCCACTGGCGATGGTCTGGATCTGAACGTTCTGCACTCCATCCTGAGACAGGGTCTGTGTTGCAAACATCTGACCGCCGGCAGAGACGGATCCGGGTTGGACGGTCTGTAGGACCTGCTGTGGCTGAATGAGAATCTGAGCTTGACACGGTTTTTGTCCGTCTCTATTATCAGACACTCCGGACATGTTCTGGAAGGACTTTCCAGACTCTCCTTTGTTACTCTGTGTTAGTGTTACAACGCCACCTGATGAAGCCGTTCGTGTGCTGGTAGAAGTAGTGCAATACTCTGTTGCACTTGTAGACGATGTGCTCTGGAGCAGCTGTTGAGAAGCTCCTAAGGTTCCTCCAGCGTTTGGGTCACTTACAGGTCCAACAGTGCCAGCAGAGCCCACCGGGAGAAGGGTGATGTTAGCATTTAGTGGTACAGGCATGTTGGTAAGGAACTGCTGATTGGGCAACACTGCACCACCCAGACTTATGTTCTGCAGAGGGATTGCTTGCTGGAAAAGGCCAGGGACGGTTAAGATGTTGCCAGCACCAGCAGCTCGGTTGGTGGGGGCAGCGATGAGCTGCTGATTACCGTTGGGCGAGGATACCAGCTGAAACTGCCCCGATGTTGTGGCTGACATGTCCTGGGCTGTCTGAGCAAACTGGAGTTGCTGTCCATCTACGGTCTGAAACTGTGGGATCACCTGATACTGGATATTTGGCATCACACCAGAGAGGGTAGTGAGCACCTGTTGACTTTGTAGGTTTTGTGAGGATGCCATCACATACTGCTGCTGCACCACAGCCCCCGTGGACGCCACAGATCGGCTTTTGTCCTCTGAGGTTGTCGTGGGAGAGGTACCGGAGCTGGTGGACACTGGGACTCCTGCAGGTATGATGTGCCAGCCGTTGGTGGCTTGTGACAGATGGGATTGATGGAGGTCAATCTGTGTGTCCTGTGTCTGGCTTTGCCGTGACTGTTCTACTGTGTCGTTTTCATCAATCCGACTGCATGTGGCTGCCAACAACGCTAAAGGTGACGGCTGCTGTGAGTCCTGGAGAGAGAAACGTGTATTGGAATCATTTTAGATATCACTGTTGTTGATATTTTCAAAAAAAATAGGTGACCTCATTTACTGCGTTTCAAAAGGAGACAACAACAAGAACCCCCTTTATATTAAGCGTCTTTAAATACTATGTACTACCATTTAAGTAAAAGATCTAATCAATGAATTAAGTGGAGAAAAAAAAAAGACTTTCTAGTCCTATATTGATCTATCCAGAGCCCTTGAAAAAGAGAGTTGTGACATGCTTTGATCTTACTGGCAAATGTCAGAGTCATGAGATTATACTACAGCTTAGAAATCAAATTTCATGAAAGACCATTTTTTCTGTGCTGTATTTCGCACCATATATTTCATATTTAACATTACGCAGAGCAGCAAGCATGTTTTAAGCTTTTATAGACATTTTATAATTTCTAGCCCTCCAAACATGAACCAGAATTGTGTATACACACACAGGGCTCTACTTTGCTTTTTTTTTTTAGGAGCATAGTCAAAACTTCAGGAGCACCTTCTAATCAATATTCAAAAAATCTGATCAAAAATACGCCTTGCCACTATGAGGTGATATTTGGCTCCTTAAAAGTGATTTACAGGGGAAGTTTGTTTTTACCTTTATAATGGCATTTTTCTAATTTTATTAAAAGCATGTAATCTTTTGTCATTTTTTTAAAATATATATATTTTATAAGCTTTTTAAAATTTCTAATTAAAACAACAGAATAAGAACAATAAGAAAAAGTTACCAATCAAATGAAATCAGCATTAACAAAATTAATCTGTACTACAAAGGTGGCACAGAAGAACACAAAAGTGGCTTGCAGGTGTATTTTCATGTTTAATGAGGCTCAGAGGTGGCATGAGTGCAATCAAATTCATAAATTAATGTTGAGATTAATGTTTTAAATACAAAATTTTGAACATAGAAATATTAAATGATTTAAACTGAACTCTCATTAACTGAAAAGATACTTTACAAATTAAATTAAAACTGCTAGTAGGTGTCGGCAAGTTGCTGATTTAATTACTGATTCACAGTAGTTTTCTGTCACAAATATGACTGAAATGGTCGCACTGTAGAGCCCCGACACATATTTCATAATGTCTTCAAATTAAGTATATATGTGCGGTAATACTTCAAGGTTTCATTTGTTAATATTAATTAACTACATTAGTTAACATGAACAATATTTATATAGTATTAATCAATTATTAGTTGTAAAATATTTAATATTAAGTTGAACACTTATTAACAATACTTATATAATAACTTAATATATTATTTAAATTTATTTATATCTGTTAACATTACTTAAAGTAGAACTTCAAACGATCCCAAATGTGGTTGTAAACAATCCCAGCCGAGGAAGAAGGGTCTTATCTAGCATAAAGATTGGTTATTTTCATAAAAAAATACAATTGAAATACTTTTTCTTCTCAAACGCTCGCCTTGCAGTCCTTGAACTCTGTGTATTCTAGCATAAGACAGTTAGGCTACATCGAAAAACTCTGAACCGTATTTTCTCCCTCAACTTCAAAAATTATTGGTTCCGACCCAGTCTTTGCAAAGTGAACATGCAAAAAAGATCAAAGACCCTTAACAAAAAAGGTGTTAAGGGTAAAATTTTGAAGATTTTGAAGTTGAGGGAGAACATGAGATGGGAGTTTTGACATACCCTAACTGTCATGAACAGGAACAAAAACAGTCCAGGCAGAGTAAGACAAGACAAGCGTTTTGCACCAAAAAGTTTATAAACTGTTTAATTTTTAATAAAACAACAGTTCGTTACGCTAGATAAGACCCTTCTCCCTCAGCTGGGATTGTTTACAACCGTATTTGGGATCGTTTGAAGCTGCATTTAAACTGTATTTTGGAAGTTCAAAACCGGGGCACCATAGAAGTCCATTATATGGGGAAAAATGCTGAAATGTTTTCCTCAAATGATTTCTTTACAACTGAAGAAAGAAAGACATGAACATCGTGGATGACAAGGGGGTGAGTAAATTATTTGTAAATTGTTGTTCTGGAAGTGGACTTCTCCTTCAATGTACTGTGAACTTACATGAACACAAATAATTTTATTATTATTAAACATTACTATTACTATTCTTTCTGTCTGCATAGTTATAGTGCCGATTTGTTTACATTTCAAATAATTTATCAAAAATGTATTTGATCTGTTCATGATAGTTGTAAGTAGTCTAAGATTTCTCTAGTTTATGATTGGATTATATTTTTTTAAAATACACCACGGTGGCCAACAAATCAGTTTTTTTCCCTCGGCTCATATTTTAATATTCATTTGTCTGTATAATGAGTGTGTTGTAGGTTGTGTGTTTTATTGGTTGTTTTATTCCCTCTTCACTCTCACGTTTCCACAGCTTTACACACTCATTTCTGGAGTCTTTTTCAAGTCTGAGGTGTGAATGACCAGGCGAAAACAGGGGTTCATGACACTTCAATGTTAATCAATGTTAACAAGACAAGACAAAAAAAAAAAAAAAAACCTCACTCACTACAACTTAACTAAATAATTAGCTTTTAATAAGAATCATTGGGTGTGTCACAACAATAAAGATAAAGCTTAAATCTAGATTAAACTGAGGTTTATCTAATAATTCTGTAGCACCAAAAAGTAAACTGTTTAAAAATGAGCAGGTTTACAGTTAAACCATCATTTTGATCCTGGATTTAATTTGTATTTAAAATAGATTAACTTCAGTCCTGTTGGTCCATAACTTTAAACTCAGACTTAAGTCTCATTTAGGCATTTACTTTAAATTTACAGGTGAGGAGGCTTGAATGAAATGAATAGCACCTACAATTACAATACGAGGCTGATTAGACAAAGGCATAAACAGTGGGTGTTTCATCAGGTCTGAGAGAGGTGTTTATTACAAATAGGTAGTCACTATGTGAATAAAACAAGTTTGCACTTTTGGACCTACTGCTATGACAGCAACTCTGGCATAAGCTTTGAAGAACCTAACAATCCTGGATCATGTCAAACTGTCAACAGTTAAAACCAGATAACTGCGTAATCCATGTACGAAGAACCCAGTTGTACGTGGTATGCAAGACTCTCTGGCTTACTCTCTTTGTGTGTGCGTGAAAAAAATTTTCAAGTAATAATACACAACAATTTGTTCAGAGGAAAAATGGGCACCACACACCAACTTTAAAACCTCACGTCAACTGTGAAGCATGGTGGATGGAGCATCATGGTTTAATGCTGCTTTACTGCCTCAAGGACTAGACACTTTACAATCATTTAGCAATCAATTATAAAGTGTATCAAGGCATTTTACAGGAGAAAATTAGGACAAAAAGGTTATGGCTACAGATGGGTGATGTGACAAGCTAAGGACCCAAACCACACAAGTAATACTAACCAAACAATGGCTAAAATGGAGGAAATGTTCTCCAAAGTCTTGACTTTAAGCCAATTCAGATGCTGTGGCATAATCTAAAGAGGTGTACTATCAAGACAACCCAGAATTTATAATACACTGAAACAGATTTGGAAGGAATGATCCCAAAATTGGTTAAGCCAAAATTGGTTAAGCTAAAATTAACACATTAATTACGCATTCTTTGTGAAGCAGCTCTCTGTGAACACAGGCATCCAACACATGTACGTGCACAGAGTGACCTTGTAAACATGGTATTAAATGAGTTAGCCCTAAATGCTGTAAGGAGTTGGGAGAAAATCAGATGTGTGTCAGATCTGCGTCATGTGCATCAGGATTTAAAGAGACAGTGCTGCTTTTAAAATGAGACCTGCTGCAGTCTGTCATTAATGTACTTTAAAGAACAAAAGAAATGACTCACTGCTCTTCGCTGATTCACTTTTGTGGCCTGAATAAAGATGGGTCTACATACGATTTATAGTTCATGCACATACAAAGTATACTTAATGTGAGGATCGGGTAACACCTTTATTAAGGTGCAATTCTGACTATTAACTAGTTGCTTATTAGCATGCATATCACATATTGGCTGTTTATTAGTACTTACTTGGTACATATTAATGCCTTACTCCGTATGACCATATTCTATATCCCTTAACCCGACCCAATACCTAGAACTTAACAACTAAGTAACTATCAATAAGCAGGAAAGTAGGAGTTTATTGAAGGAAAACTCTTGGTTAATAGTAAATGTGTTCCCTTTTCTAAAGTGTTAACGAAGATTATGTTAAATGAAAAGCTGTTATATTTTTTAAAGCATATTAAAGGATAAGTTCACTTCCTGGGGAAAAAAAAAAGAAATTACAGGTAATTTACTCACCACCTTGTCATCCAAGCTGTTCATGTCTTTCTTCAGTGGTAAAGAAATTATGATTTGTGAGGAGATATTTCAGGAATTTTCTCCATAGTGTGAACTTCTATAGTGCCCATAAGTTTGAACTTCCAAATTGCAATTTCAATGCAGCTTCGAAGGGCTCTAAATGATCCCAGCAGTGGAATAAAGATCTTATCTAGTGAAACAATTTTCATTTTCAAGCTTGTGTTTGTCTAGCTCTGCCACGCGCATGCATACTCTGTGCACTCAGCTCAAAACAGTTAAGGCATGTCGAAAAACTCCCATCTTTTTCACCTCCAACTTCAAAATCGTCCTAGATCACCATTTACCTTTTTTTGTAAAGGCGCGTTTGACCTTCTTTGCACGTTCACTTTGTAAACACTGGGTCAGTAGGATGATGGTAAGACGATAGAGTTGGAGGAGAAAAAGAGATGGGAGTCTTTCAACATACCCGAACTGCACTGAACCGAGTGCACATGTGCATGGCAGAGCCAGACAAGACGAGTATTTGAGGTTTAAAAAATAAAAAAAAAATAATAATATTTTTTTTTTTTTTTTAGAAAATGACAGATTGTCCCACTAGATAAGATCCTTATTCTTCAGATGGGATCGTTTAGAGTCCTTTGAAGCTCCACTGAAACTGCATTTTGGAGGTTCAAACTTGCGGGCACCATAGAAGTCCACTATACGGAGAAAATTCCTGAAAACAACATAACACAATTTCTTTACGACGGAAGATAAAAAAAGACATGAGCATCTTGGATGACAAGGGGGTGAGTTCATTATCTGTAAATTTTTGTTCTGGAAGTGAACTAATTCTTTAAATGTTAAAAAATAATTGCTTTGAATTGTACTTTAATTATGAATGGCTGTAATTAATGCCTAAAATTGAGAGGGAAACTTATTTAATATAGACATCAGTAGCAGTATTGCTATCAATGATACAGGCTTAATTAATAGATAGGGCTGGACGCTTACTGGAAAAGAAATCAGAACCTCTAACGGTCGTAATTTTGCCATGTTGGATATTTTTAATTCCTGTTAATGCTTTCCCCTTAAAAATATTCTACCACGTATGTAGTCGGCGCTATATAGGCGTGTATGATCGTTGCGTCTTTTGCAGCGTCTCGCACGTGAATGGCGCGTTAAAAGAATTTAAACTTTTTCACGCAGCATCACTTATCAATTCAAGCTCCAAAACAGTAAATGAGTCAGAAGACAAACATTGCGAGCTTTTGTTTACAGCAGAGCTGGCTCTGGCAACTTTTGCATTTGACTGCAACGTGGTGGAGTACACATTCTGCGCTTTTAAAAAAAAAAAAAAAAAAAAAAAAAAAAAACAACATTTTTGAGTGCTTCCTCTTGTGGTTCTAGATGCAAAGATGTGTTCTGTGTGAATGAACCTAGAGTAAATACTTGCACATAAAGCGTGACAGGACAAGATAACTGAGACAGTGCCCTGCTTTTTCTCTTAATCAGCAGTGTTCTATTTACGTTCATTATTTAAAATATTTGTTTACATAAAGTTATTTTCCACTTTGCATATTGAATTATTTTAAATGATAATAATTTACAAGAGAGTTATTTTCTACTTTTTGCATGACAATATTTAAAATATAGTTTGTCTGCACAAGATGCTGGTCATTTTCTACTTTCGACATGACAATATCCATTCATTTTGTTTGCAAAAAAATGAAAGTCATTTTCTTTTCTTTTTTTTGGAAACTTGCTTCTTTACAATAAAACTGAAATGTGCCTTTTTTTTTTTTTTCATAAGAAGTCTTCATTTCAAGCAATGTGTGCTTTCACAAAATTGCAATTGCTCAAAATATTCAACAGATAACCATAAATAGTTTGTTTCCTCCAATTACATTCAAGGTAATAAAGATAAGAAATGCACTCTTTCATTCAAATAAAAAAAAAAAGATCTCACCTTTAATAGTGGAGTATATTTACAGTACAAACCCTTAATGAACTATGAGGGCAAACAAACAAATAAAAATAAAATAAATCAATAAATAACCGTAATCAAGGTAAGGCATTCAATTAATCAAGATTTTGATTTTAGGTCATATCGTAATTATATGAATATCTGATTAATTACAGAAAATATGCAATTAATCAGTCAATGTTTCAATCAATTTACAGCACAATTTACAGCAGAAAATGTACAATTACTCAAAGTATTAATAAAAATGGTTTAATTTTTTTTCTAAATTATTTATGCATTTATCTATAATTGTAATCAATATTTATAAAGGATTTTTTTAATTATATAGGGCTCAACAAAATAATTTTCACTGTTACTTTTAATTATTAATAGCATTAATAATTAACTAATTCCATTTTTTTTTTTTTTCAAACAGTCATATTTAACAACTATGAAACTAAAATAATTACAGAAATTTAACTGTGGTACAGATATTGGTACTGAGAAAATTGGAATTTTCAGAAAACTGGTCACCTACTTTGAAACAAAACTAAAAGAAAATTAAAAATGAAACAATTACACTTATGTTAGTCATACGGAGAGGTGCTCTGCATCCCAATGTGCATACGATCCACCCTATCTGCCCTAAATAGCACTGAAAATTACTACCATCACATAGAATTTAGGGTGGATAGTATGCACACTGGGATGCAGGCAGGCTCTACTAAGCATGTGTTGATTAATGACAGAAACATACTTTAAGCAAGTATGCAAACTTGAGTGTTAGGCCAAAGAAAGGTACCGCTGAACTCACTTAATGTATGCTTGCATTAAACCTAAATAGCAAACATTGCTGACAATTGCTGACCCTGAAAGAGAAATCTGATCATTAAAAGATGACAGCTCATTCTGCATAACCCCGTGCTGTGACTCAAACGACGCAATTCAAAACCGCAACACCACACAAAATCAACTTCTGGTGAGCAGCTAGAAACAACTGCGTTCACATACTTTCATACAGTAAGTTTCAGGCCCAAGTGTCAAGAAGAAATTTGCTCTGGTCTCATCTCCAATCACAGAGCAGAAGCAATGGTTGTGTTTTTAGTCCAGTGACAGTTTTAAAAGTAGATACTCCTTCCTGATCCACCCATTTCCCTCCCATAATCCACGGTGAACCTGCTCGAAGCAGGAAGTGACAGACTGTCACAGTGGCTCGACAGCTTCACAATCAAATCTGTCTTCATACCCAAACTGGCATAAGCACAAGCTGCATAATGTATAGGAGGACTCTGAGGAAATGTGATTGGACTGAATACAGTGAGCTCGAGTCAAACACACAGACAAACTCTAAAGTGAAAGCTTAAACACAAGTGCTGTAAAATAAACGGGTGAAGTCGAAGACTTACTTGAGTTGTGCTGGAGTTTCTCTTCTGAATGAAGCTCGTGTCGTTGTCCACTAGCGCGGCCATTTCATTCTGCTGTTGATCTGACACACAGTCAACATAAACTCAGTGCAAACTGATCAGCCTACAAAGTACAAGCAGTATGTGTGTTTATCTAGTATGCCGTTACAGTTCATCAGATGAAACCGGTTTGAAAGTTAGCAGAGCAACATTAGCTGAGGAGTTCTGACACGCGTTCAGTGGCCATGTTCGTTCACTAAAACCACTTTAATAATCACTCGCTTCTTCATAATCGTCCTCGCCATCAACATCATCGGCATCATAATCGCTAACGTCCATTCTCTCACTTTAGTAAAGCGCTGTTTATCGTCGCTCACGTTATATAACTCAATGTAGGTCGCTGTAAAGATCAACTCAACTTCCACAACTTAGCAAACAAGACCAAGATTACGGTCACTTACTCCAGAAACAAAAACAACGAAATTCACGACGAACTCACCAAGTCAGATAGCTCCTGTTAGCGATTATGAGACCACTATTAACAGTTTACGGTCACTTTAGCACTATACGAATAACATAATTTAGTGTTTTGGGCGAATCGATGTCGCTGTTTGACAATGTAAAAACCGAAACAAAACTCATCAAGTACAGTTGTCCTTCATAATGATTAAAGCTAATGAACAAACTCAGATAATAAAAAGTGAACTCACCGCTCATAATTTGTGAAGGCGCGAGTTTTTCACGCTTCTTTAAGTCTGACATGAACTCTTAAACAACTCAACCAAACTTGATGAACAGAAAGGATGGAGTCAAAGCGGCGGGGGCCAATGGGCCAATCAAAAAAGGAATCGCTTTCTCCTTGGCCAATAGGATTCTTTATTTTAACTCTTGTCATTTAGACGTTTAGAGATATTACTTATAATCTAGCTTCTTTACGGCTGTAAGACACTGTGCGGAACCGCAGCAAATATGTCATCTAATTTTTAATTTGAGAGTCAAAATCTCAAACTATGTAAGCAACAAGAGATGCAGATGCACTGTAATGTCTACAGGTGTGATATTTTTGTTAAATCAAAAAGTTGTGATAAATTGTCTTTGCACATTTAATACGTGAGATGTTCTAAGTAACACATACATATTTTTAAACTGTGCAGATTATAAGTATATTGTTGTTAGCACAACAACAATAGTTAGTAATATTTTATGCACAAAACATCCACCAACTAACTATTATGTGCTTTCTGAAATAAGGCAAACTACCATTGCATTCTCAGCAATGCCACATGTACCACATGGGATGATATAGCCAAAATTTACTCACCCTCAGGTGGGGTAACCACCTGGTTATTGCTCTGTTGCTGGTCAGGTCAGGACAAGACCACTTAGGAGAGCTTATTATTATTATTAGACTAAGTAAACACTGAATTATGTTAGATGGACTACCTATCTGTAATGATGATGAATAATAATATGCTTTAAATTATAAGCTTTGTAAAATGGTCGTTGTGACTAGTGCTGGGTAGTAACTGATTACAGGTCATCTAGATCATGTGATCAGGTTCCAAAAAAGTAGTTGTAATTAAATTATATTACGTTTTAAAATACCCATAATCAGACTACAGTTACATTTTTATTGATTACTTATTATTCACACAATAGCAAAATATTATTTATAATGTATTGATTCTCACTAATTCCTCTTTTTCATCATTTTTCCTTTCTAAAATAACCTACTGCATATATACATTCAGAAAGTCTTCCAGTTTTGTGGACACAATGACCATTTACTACTCAGGTTGCTATAATTACACAGACAATTGAGAGGACACACAGCATTTGACCACTGGATTTACAAAAAAAAATAAAAAATCAGATCAATTTTAAAGGGAACTCTGGGTATTAAGAGTTGTACTTACATCGCTTCTGTCATTGCCCTTCGACTGAAAATTACAACCAAAAGCCGCACAATGTGGCATCGTATTAGTATTTTATATTCCAGGTTGCTGTAAAAAAAATAGCAACAGGTAGCACCACAAGCTCACCGGGTGCAACCATTTTACATCATCTAAATAATGGCACCCCCCCACAGTCCAAAATATGTATAAAATGATGTGGATTTTTTTAAATAACATAAGTCTTTAATAAGTTTTCTAATACATATTTAGTAAGAGACATAATTTACATTATATAAGCCATCCAAGTCTTAATACCTGGGGTTTCCTTTAAAAAGTGTTTTCTCAACATTTCAACATTGCATCCACTACTAATGAACACATTAACACATTTGCATAAAGTTTATAATGATGTAATACATTTGCATACTCACAGTTCAAAAGTAATCTAAAAGTAATCAAAAATAAGATTACTTAAAATGTAATGGATTATGTTACAATTTTTGTCTCAAAATGCAGGGCCCCAGGCAATTGCCTGCTTTGCCTGCCCTATTGCTTTGCCTTTGGCAGTGCAACTTTGACTAAGCAGAGCATTGTCAATGAGTATGTGTCTGTAGAAGTCCTGGCAACTGTAACTGTTGCTAACCTCCAGGAAGTCACTTTTGATGAGGTCCACAATGGCTTGGTTCTTTTGCTCATTCCACACAGTCATTATCAGCAAAAACACCATGTTGGTTGGTTATTTAACAGACAAAAATACAAACAAAATTAAAATGCAGAACACTGCTTATGGCTTGTAGAATGTGGGACAAAGCTTAGAATATCAGGACTGTCCCACATAATGCAGGACAGCTGGACACCCTACACTCAGCAGCTCTAAAAAGGCAATAGTAAACAGTCATTATTCAGTCAAAATCAGTTTATTTGGTTTGGTTCAATAACTGTAAAGTTCATCAATTATGTAATGAGTTTAATTCACCTATTAAACAGCTTTCCTCCATGTGTACATTTCTCATCTGCCAGCCCCCTCTGCTGCTTAAAATCAATAACACTGATGTGTTATTCAACACTGACAGTTATAATCAAACCGTGCACCCGTCTTTAAGTATTTGTCGGTTGCGGACGCTGGATTGCTGACCACTCCTTGCCTCTAAAGCCATGTGCAGGCCGCGGGTTTGATCCCCGTACAGGCCAAGTATCCCTTTTTCTGGCCCATCATTAGAAGGTTTTCAGCTGCTGTCTGTCTCCCTGGCTGTGGCCACAACATTGTGAGCTGTGGGTGGGAGGCCAAAAGAGTTAAGCTCGGTTTGGTTCTATAACTGTGTAACTGTCTTGAGTGTTAGACCAGGATCTAAAGGTCACCAGTTCAATCAGGGTGTAAAAAGTAGTCAAAAATTGCATTTAAGTTAAAGTACAGACATTCAGTGAAAATTTTACTCAATTAATAATACAAGTATCCAGCCAAAAACATGCTCAAGTGAAAGTAAAAATATTTGGTAGCAACTTGGCTGCCTCAATATGCACTCCCAGATTTGCTGGTGATTTTTTGAAACCAGAAATGTTACCACTGAAGCTGAAAGTGTGTGCACGATGCATGAAAACAAACATCATCGGTTCTCATGCATCAAGTACACACCGTTGGGATTCCATTTACCGTAATTACTGATAATCATAGAATACTGGCCTTTAAATGTGTTCAGGCCAGGATTCTTATTAAACATGTGAAGATTGGAACAGATAGGACATTTTTATGGCTGAGCTACCACACCTTCTATTCCCATGGAAAAATATCAAACCCTTTAACAAAAACTCAATCTTCGCTATTTAACATTGCAAAGGCCTTTAGATTAGACTGACCAAATATGATGTTGAAGTCATTCAATCTCTAGGAGGAGTTTGTTAGAGCATTAAACATGCCACTTCCTATTGCCAGCAGGTGGCGCTATGTCTATAACTTAATATGGTAATGGACATGTGTTCAGGTCAGGACTCTTATCAAACATGTGAGCTTTGAGGCAGATCGGACATTGTATGGCTGAAATATGACAACTTCCTTTTTCATGGCAAAACATTGAAGTTTGTCAGGCTGCCAACTCAAAAACTCAAGATCTTCACAATTTAACGTCACAAAGGGCTTTAGATTACACTGACCAAATTTGGTGTTGATCGGTTTAAATCACTAGGAGGAGTTTGTTTAACTACAATGCCTGAAAATGGCAAAAACGGCACAAAACTTGCAGAGAGAATTCAAAATAACAGACTTCCTGCTGGGTTTCGGACTTTGTACCGGGGGACTTTTTTGTAGGTGTGTTACATGTGTCTACCAAATTTCGTACATGTATGTGAAACATAGCTCGATGGGCACTGAATTTTTATAGGTGGTGCTATCAAGCCACACCCACATCTGAAAGCCATATTAGATGTAATTTTTCACTACTTTTAGCATGTGTGCAAAGTTTTATGAGTTTTCGAGCATGTTTAGACCCACAAAAATGCATTCATTTTGGAGAAGAAGAAGTAGAAGAATCTGAGCAATAGGATCCAATAGGATCCTTGCACCACTGGTGCTCAGGCCTTAAAAAGTACTGCTTTTTTCCTCAGAAATTTAATCAAGCAAAACTTAAAGAGGTCAGTTTAAATTGCACTTGGGAAAAATACAAACCTCCCATAAAAATTTTCAAGTACACTAATCAAGTAAAATTACACAAGTATTTTACCCCGCCATCACACCTTGCCTCTGGGTGCAGAGTCTAAACCCCAGACGAGCCCTGCTTGGAGCGCTCTTTCTTTTCTCTAAAAATCGGCAGGAAGCCAGCATGCTTGACCTTCTCCAAAGTCCTTTATCAGGTCGTGCTTCCATCTTTTGTTACTTTTAATGATATATAGTAATAATAATATGAAGAGTTCAGATGCAAAAGCCTAAATCCATCTGACGTATTTCTTTAAAATTAGCGTTTCTTTCTGGCTACTTTGTATAGGTTTCTATGCAAGTACTGGTACTTCTGATTGGGCTGAGGCTAGAATTTAGCGAGTTTGATGTAAAAGTATTTGATGGACGTATACTGCCAGGAGCATTCACTCAGTATCATTATCTCATTTTTACCCGAGATGGCTTTTAGCTGGTTTTGCATCTGAAGTCTTCATATAGTATTATATATTCCTAAAAATGCCACTTTGGGTGGCTGGGCCAGCCCTGAGTAGCACTCTTTTCATGTCACGGCCTCACTCAGCAGCCGCGCATCACCCTATGAACGACCGCACCATGGTGCTCCTTGGCTGGTACCTGCAGAGCTGGACCTGTGTGTAAGAAGACAGCACACTGCGGTTTTAAGTACAGGTCTAAGTACACACGGCTGGTAGAGTGAAACTGCAAAAAAGACTCATTAAATCAGTTATGGTCCCTTTCAAATGCTCCACCTAGCAGGGCTGGATTAACATAAAGGGATAGCCGCCCATGGGTGGAGGGGGCTCATGACTGGCTGGGCCAGGCTAGTCTGATTGGCCATCAGGAGGACCCAAACTTTTCAGATGGGCCGATCGCTAAATCTCCACCACGCACCCACAAATTAAAGGGGGTCATAGATTACGATTTCACCTTTTTAACTTTAGTTAATGTGTAATGTGGCTGTTTAAGCATAAACAATATCTGCAAAGTTAAAATGCTCAAAGTTCAATGTAAAGGGAGAAATTGTCTTTTATTGAAATCACTTTTTAAAGGGGTCATCGGATGCCCATTTTCCACAAGGTGATATGATTCCTTAGGGTCTTAATGAAAAGTCTCTATTATACTTTGATTAAAAATTCTCAATGGTTTTGTAAAACAACACCCTTTTTACCTTGCCAAAATCAGCTCTGCAAAAATCATCTCATTCTAAGGGGTTGTTCCTTTAAATGCAAATAAGCTCTGCTCACCCCGCCCCTCTCTTCTCTCTGGAAAGATGGTCTTGTTTATATTAGCCGCATTTAGCAGCGTTTAGCCACTAAACTTCCTAACTACCACGTTATAAGGAAAGGCGAACGCAAAGATTCATAAAAATGCTTATACTCACTTCTGCTGTAAGTGAAGCCGGATCATGAATGATTCGCGCGAACATAGACGGATATATGTTGATCGGGAGGCGCAGTCCCATCACAAACAAACGTAATCCACTGCATCTTCAGTGGCTCAGATCTCGGGAGTAAATGACGACCACTATGTTCATTATTACATCCAGCAACACAACACCTCAATCGCTCAATCGGAGATATTCTTGTCTAACTTACATCCCTGCTCTGGCATCAAAACATGGAAAGTTACTAGACTGTCACAGCTGGTCTGAGGTAAGAGCTCATGTCAATCAACTATTGTGGGAGCGGCCTCACACCGACAGGCATTTGAGAACGGCTCGCCTTGAAAAAGGGGATATTATTTTTACAGATTAATTAAAAACCACTGCATGGATTTTTATCATTATATGGTAGATTTGTACATACACTGCCAACACACATTATAGTTCAAACAACATGAAAAAGTGAACTTAGCATCTGATGACCCCTTTAAGGCCTGCAACAAAAGCCTGGTAGGGAATACATCAAACTGCTTCCAAGGTTAGTGATATCATAAACCCTGAAATTTACATAAACCCTGCCTCCAGGAACATACAACTACCCATAATTGTAAGAGTCCTGATGTTTCCAGACAATGTGCACTAGGTGGTTAGCAAATTACACACTGGGCCAGTTAACCAATCTGATCCTATTGCAAATTTCCGAGGGAGGAACCAGGAAGTTAAGCCCCCTGCAATGATCTGAAAGGCCGACCTTTTCACCCTCGGAATACGATTTTAAACGCCAAAAGCTAAACCGAATGCGATTTCAACCGAGGGGTACCTCTCCGATCTGATTTGTGCCACCTCAGATTCAATTTGACCCACTCTAACCCCCCAAAACTCGTCGATTTTGACCATTCGATGCAGACGATCACCGGTGTATTTAAACTTTCACTGCTAAATACAAACGTGCTTTTGAGCCTTGTCTGGCGCTGCGCCAGATATAGACTCTCTCAGTGCTTAGCATATATCACAACGATTTCTTGTTTTTAGCCACATAAAAATAATGTTTCAGACATTTAAATTAATTACTAGCAAAAAAGACATTTGTTAAATGTTACACGCTGATGTTTGTGAGTTTGTTAAATGCACTGGTGTGTAAGGAAAGTGGCAATAATCCTTTCAATTAAAATCTGACGGCGTATTTTATTCATATAAAATATGCTTCGTTAGCCCCCACGTTAGCCTCACCTGAGAATTATACAACGCTCCTGAACGGGGATTAATGCGCTCCGGGTAAAAGTTTTTTTAATTTCATTCTCCTCTTTAACCACTAGATGACACAAGAACCACAGCCGCTTTTCATTATAGATTTGTAGCAAAAAAAAAAAAAAAAAAAAAAACGCTATATTTCCCGAATGTACTTTGAGACGAAGGTTTTGTTAATACTTTTCAGTTTTGTTCATGTTAAGTAAATAAATATTAGAATGATATTTAAAAGTATGGCATTTGTGATTAAAATGAAATTAATTTAATCCAATTTATTTGCTCACAAAATGTGCTGCTCCATCAATGTTCAATAGAAACACACATATGTCTTCTATAGTCATACAGTACGGTATCATAGATCATATCTGGCAAATCTATCAAAATACTATCAAAATAATTTGTAGGCCTACGTCATGGTTGTTTAATGTCCAGGCCATTATACACTATTTATGAAGCCTAAATATATAGCACATTATATGTCTGGAGTGGTGAGACTGTGTATTATAAATACCTTATGCTAATAAACGTATTAACATTTAAGGATTAATCTTTACCTGAAGCTTTATCAGTCTATCAAACATTAAGGTGTTAATGTGTTTTATTATAAACGTCAGCGTAGGCTATGCTGTGAACACTATCTAAAAGATCTAATATCTAACTAAAATGAAAACTGAAACAATTTTTCAGATGTTTCTTCACGATGATAGCACAGTTTTAATGACTACTACAGGGGCTCCAGAAGTTATTTAGATACTTGAATGTCATTACATTGGATATATATTAAACCACAGCTTCTGACAAAAGGTAAGAGTTTTCCTCTGAACTAACTTCTGTTTTTGCTTTGAATTGGCTGAGTTGATTTATATTATGTTCCCATTTATTGAAGTCAATTTCCCTCGTCATCAACTCACCACAGGTTAAATGTCCAGTAGAAAGTAGTGTATCGTCTTCACTTTGAACAATACATCTATTGTTTTGTATTTTTTGTGAAATGTTTTATTTGTTTTATGAAACAACAGTTTGATACTTTTGAAATGTAACAGCATTTAAATGTTTGTTTTTTTTCCAGGCTGATGAAGTGCAACTATTTGTTGCCCGTTTTATATTACATATAAAAGGTATAAAAGCTGCCTCTGTACTGGTAACCTTTCAAAAGGTACACTTTTGTACTTTGTACCTATTGCAACTTACAAGATAAAAGGTGCGTATTAGTATGCGTATTACATATTAGCACCTTCCTGAAAGAAAGTGTACCACCGCAGTGAAAAGCATTTGTACCTTCTTGTCTGAGATTGTTAACACTGTATGTTTACAAAAATGCAATACTTGGTCTGTCCAGTAGGTGGAAACTAAATACTGTGCAAAACTTTCTGCACTTTAACCTGATACGTGCATATATCAGTTCTCAGAAATGGCCTCTACTTGCTACATAGAACATTTTTATCACACTTAATCAGATCATTTCAGATAACAGCAGAATGTTCTAAAATTATCTGATGCGTATTTTATGTTTAGTGGGTTTTTAGGTTGACTATCACACGTTAAACATACTGAGTGTTTATATTAAATGCAGTTAAAATGCACTTACTCTAATTAACCTAAATTCGTTATTAATAACACTTTGTTCTTGGCAACACTGCAGGTTGTTTATTAATGATAAGCGAAGACATACCGCTGTATATGTTTGCATGAGAACTCCAGCAGCAGCTAGACATTATTGGTGCCTGTGATAAAAGGGAAGGGCCCCTGGCAGGGAACGTCGCCAAATGTATAGATAGCATCATATAGCGTATATACATTTATGTATACATACACACGCGGACGGGTGTCTAAATGGGCGGCTATTGTAATGGGTTTCGATCATCAGCACAAATAAATCACCAGACTCAAACATAAGTGTTTAGAGCGAAGGTCATTTAGTGTGGGACCTTCCTCTACTTATTGGCGTTGAGTCATTTGTAGATGTTTCCTATAGAGTGGGGGAAGGCAGCCCCATTGATTCAGAGGTTTGGAATTTGCATCTGATTGCTGTTTGTCAACCAATGGTTTGACTCCCCGAACGCGGGCACCGCCTCAGATTAGACGCACATATGATGTTACTGCCAAATTAACCTCTATATCGAAATCAAATGAGGAAGAGAGACGTGCTTTAGAGAGAGCAGAAGCCATACTGTTTCTATAGGCGCTCGTATGTTCGTGACTGTGATCAAATATTGACTAAGAGAGCGTGGCGACCGGGTTGTTTTTACGGGCAAATCAGGAATGTTCCTTCCGCTTCCCAAGAAAAAAACTAAACGGAAGTTAAACTGGTAAGTGAAGTGCGTCTTTTTTCCTCTCAGCCTATTTTCCTGTTTCTGTTGACTGTGTGGGAAATACATTACCTCTCTGGCGAACAATCACAATTCGGGAGGTTTAATAAGTTTTAATTTATGTCGTTATGTTGTTTGAAGTTGATCATATGATGATGTGTTTGTCTGGCAGTGTTGGTGTCTGTGTATTTTACAGACATCAGAATAAACACTCGACACATACACATATAGTAACTGCCATCAGGCACGCGATGTATACATGCAAATAAGTGTACATCCCCGGGTTGTTTGGTTTTTTTCTTCTTTTTTTTTTTTTTTTTTTTTTTTTTTTCCATTTCAACAACTTGGATGAAGTTTTGATAAGGTAAGTAGCGTTTTAATTATATTTTTTCCCTGTCAGGTCGATTATCTGTGATCTTGTGGATTTTTATTTTATTTTAGTTACTTTTTTTTTTTTATTAAATTAGCTTTTATAAGACAAATTACCCATATACGTGTCTGATAACTAACAGAATGTAATTTTCTGCTGACATTTCACATTTTAATTCTTAGTCATTAGACTACAGCAGTTAGAGACTATAATATTCATTGTGAAAAATGTGTTGTTGTTGTTATTAATGATAAGGATGATTATAATTAATGTCATTCTATTTATGTAAAGTAGTTTGCTTTCTACATGTGTGCAAGTGTTTTCCCCTTATTTTAGACTATATCTAACTGTTACATTTAAAATGTTACAGTTTGCTCATTTCGGAATTAAGTATCTTCAAGGTTAAATAATTATGCAATAGCAATAAATGGATAAAAATAAATCTTAAAACACAGTAGTATAATGGCAGGGATCATTTTGACAACTTTGTCATCTGTATGTGAAACTTGGAATATATTTTATTGGAGAATGCTATAATCAACCATAAAAATGAATTAATCTATGCACGTTTACATTTATATACATTTGTTATAATGAATCTTGGACAAGACGGGTTTCTTAAATGTCTTGTTGACTACATGAAAACATAAATGAGAAGTGTTTTGGATTTTGTCATAATTTGGGTTCTCAAAAGCAGAACGAAAGAGAAAGTGCATGGAATGGAGAGTGTTTACTCATGTTTTCCTTTGGAATAACAAACACTGTGGCTTGTTTGTCTGCTAAATTGACAAATGTTCTGTGTGATTATTTTCAACTGGTGCCTTTTATCCATAAAACTGATAAATAACCAAAATTGGAATTGTGTGAATATTATTGAACCAACTTGTCAATCTCAAACTTTTTTGTGATATAACATATGATGTATAAGCATGTTTAACCTATTTATATTATATATATGTCTTCCTTTCATAATGTGAGATATAACTTATATCTCAATATGCATTCATATCTGGATTTAGATCCTTACAGATCTATCACTCCCAAGAGTAAAGCAAACCTTTTTAAAGAGTCCTGCTGCAAATATGGGTTAAGACTGATTTGATTTCATTCTCTCCGTTCTTAATAACCTGTTTAAATCAGCACAGAGCAGATTTCTCCAGCCTTAATTAGATTTCTGTTCCACATAAACAGAAAAGCACGTTTGTTTGCATAGACTACACATGGCTTCATCACACACTGTACTGAAACACTACATGCACATGTGCACAGTGTGATTTGCAACAACAGCTGGAAAAGATATTTAATTCCGTATCCGCTCACACTTAATCTGGAGATATACAGGCATTTAGGTGGTGTTTACACTATGCTGTTTTCAACTAAAAACAGAACATTTGTAATGCGATTTCATTTTGGGAGCCTTAAAATGCAAAGTGTGGGTTTTTGAAAACAATACTGTTATTGTTTCCATGAAAACTACCTAGGGCTGGGCGATATGGGCAAAAAAATTATCACAATAATTTTTTTCATATCAGTCGAAATTGATACTTATCACAATAAATCTTTATTTCTTTCAAGTTTAAAGTCAGATTTTTGCTCCAAAGTGAAATAAAAATTAATATCTGCATGTTCTAATGAGTTATATTGTTTCAAATCAAGAAACAGGTTTGGGTTGTCTGATAATGATAATGATAATGATAATGATGATGATAATAATAATATCCCTTATTTGTCTCTTAGAAATGCACATTTGATAGTAGCTTGAGGATGCAGAGGTAAATTTTTGTTCATTATCAATCAGTCACATCTGTAAAAATTGTAGCAACCTCAGTTTTATGTGGTTAAACTTATTCTGACCCAGTTTTTTTTTTTTTTAAGCATAGGTCTCCCATAGTAGCAAGCATACATTTTAACTCTTGATAAACACAGTTAAAACCACACATAATGGTACCTCAGTACCATGGTAAAAATATAACTACATGGTTTTATAGGTAGCCTATTTGTATGAAAAACGGTCATCTAAAAACAAGTGCACACATGCTTAATCACAAATACATACATACTATAATCAGTGTCGGTTTTAGTTCGTTTGACAGATACTTGCCGAAGGAATAGCACGAAATGCAGTGTTTTAGTCCTTTTATCAATTTATTTTGGGTTTATTATGAAACTGTGGTGGGCCGCCACAGTCTGGTTAATTAATGGGAAACGCTGATAATTATATACCATTACTCCTAAACTAAAATTCAATGTGAATTTCCCACATTGCTGCCACAATACCATGGTGCAGTGAGTTTTACTACAGTAATTCCATAGAAAATGATGGTGATGTGTAGATTGAAATGCCTTCTGATCTCGTTGCACACAGCTTTAAACTAGTTGAATCACTAATTGAGTCATTTGTGTTCATCGCTGAAGTCAAGTGTTTTACACTGGACCTCACAGTGCTGTTTAGTGCTCGCGTGACGGAGTAAATGCATCTTCCCAAGTGAGCTCGCACAGCACGGCAGTTTGAACTTTGGTCCGAGAGGATAAACAGCCTGATTCAAATGAGTCGCGCTGTTTCCTTCTGCTTTTGGCACATAAAAATTATATCGAACATTTATCGAACTGTTCATATCGTTTTATAAATCATTAAAATTATATCGCGATAATTATCGTTATCGAATTCTCGCCCAGCCCTAAAACTACCAAAAGACAAATCTGTGAATTTGTCTATGTGCAGGTTGATAGTGCTTCTTTACAAAGTGACATTGCCAACTAATGGCCTGACATTTTTGCAGATCTGAGTGATCATTGTCATCTGTACGTGAAACTTGGAACATATTTAATTGGAGAACGCAATAGTCAAACATAAAAATGAATGAATATATGCACAGTGTTTACATTTATATCAATTTTAAAATGATTCTTGGACAAGACGAGAGTTTCCTAAATGTCTTGTTGACTCCATAGAAAGATAAATGTGAAATGTGTTGGATTTCGCCATAATTTGGGTACTCAAAAGCAGAACGGAACAGAAAGTGAAGGGTGTTTTACATTTTCCTTAGGAATAACGAACACTGGCTTGTTTGTCTGCTGTCGGGTGCTTTTAGGCACTATTAAAAATCTTGTGTTGGTTTACGGGGCCTCCTGCTAAATGCCCTTTGGCCTGAGAGAGAGAGAGCGGATTAGTGTTAAAGACGTGTTTGGTTATATATTTCAGGTCTTAAAGACCTAACAAGCTGAGTCTAAGAGATGGTATTGTAACAAACTTGTGCACAGGAAGCAACATTCACAATGCAGACATGCATTTCTAATAACACGGTTCAGTTTCCAACAAGCCAGGCGACGTGATTCTATACCAGTCCTGCGGCTAGAGTAGAGATAATGTAGAATAGACTGTTTGTCAGCAGATTTGCATGAAACGCAAATAGGTAGATTTTATAAAGATTTTTATGAGGGGACAGCAGCATAAGAGGAACTATAATGCTTGTGAGGTCAGAAAATGACGCGATACAATCTTAAATTGTGTTTTAATTCTAATTTCCTGATAACGTGACTCTTTAATGATACAATTAATGTGGACGTACCATAAACAATATACTTTTGCTGTTGCGTTCTATGTATTTTGGGGGTGTTGGTGACCTGCATATGTGATGTTATTGAGTCCTGGGGTTATTTGTATGTGAAATAAGTGGGTGTGGGGTTTTAACTGATAAGGTAAAGTACGAGCAGGAATGAGGCCCTGCATCCTGTCGCACCTGTCGTGATTAGAATGAAACAACCATATCAGCCGTCATCTTATTCGCAGGTTTTCAGGTTGGCAAACTCTCCTCTGAGCTGGCCAAACTGGTTTCAGCTTTGCGTGTTACTAGGTAGTGTTGAGCGGAATCAGATATCTAGTGTTGCAGCTCAAGGAGGGAACTGCTCTGTTTTTAGATTAATCCATATGCGTGTCTCAGTGTGGCCATTTTAGCATAGAGCTCTTGGGCAACATTTTACTCAAGTGAAACAGAAAGCACTAGTTAAACAAAAATGCTATACAAACTAGTTTGTCAGGGTACCAGTACCAATACAATTCCATGGATCTCCATACCAATTTTGACCATATCAATTCTTTCCTATTTTTTTAAAATGATTTTACTATTTTATAATAAAATATGAAATAAATAAAAGTAGTTATTGATGCTTATTAATACTTATAAGTAAGTAAAACATTAAATAATAATGCATTTTGTAAACTCTGCATTGCACAAGACTTAATCACAGATCAATTTCAACACGTCAGATGTGAAATGTTTTTGTTTTTCATCAGATGTTTTTCTCCCATCCTTTGCTGTGGTTATTGCTGCGTCAAACAATGTAATTTAAGATTCAGTCCACGCAGTTGTCCCTCATCAAGCTGTGTTGCCTATTTAGCAGCATGGAAAAATAAAACTTCTATTCAAATTATGATTCAGTGAAAACTGCACAATGAATCACTTATTTACATTGTGTTTACAGTTTATACTTTGTTGGAAATGATTCACAAGCGCGCAGGGATCCTGCTGAACAAACTCCCGCTGATTCTAACTTAAAAGCTTCTGATTGGCCACTGCGTTCAACAAACATGTCTGTGATTGGCTACAATCCTCAATGCTGCAAAAATACATTGTAAATAGAAACATTTGACGCTCTTCACAGCACACTCACAAGCATACAGGAAAATTTGAAAGTAGCTGCATTATCAGCGGGTGCTGAATCGACCCGGTACTACAGAAAGGTTGGTATCGTTGTACACTGTTTAAAAAAAAAAAAACAACAACTTCAAAAACGGTTGTTTTAACCTAAAAAAGTAAGTTTTCATGCTGTCTTAAAATTTTAAGTTTAGTCAACATGAAATGTTAAGTTGTACTACATGGGAAAACATGGATAATTGAGTTGAGTAAACTTAAAATTTTAAGCCAGCATGAACACTTACTTTTTTAAGTTGAAACTGATGACTGATGTTGTGAATTAAACAAAAGTTATAAAAAACATTATTTCCTTTGTTTGACAACAGGTTTAGAAAGGCTTATCATTGCATTAGAAGGAAAGATGCCCTGCGTGTGTTTCTTTTCATATGTAAGCGGGGAAGCGTTTCCTCATCTCAGCACGTGAAATCACGGGCACACGCAGCAAATTCAGAGAGAAATAAAACAACGAAATTATTTAAATGCAAAACTGTAAAACCGCAATTCACAAGCACGTATTGGACCGTGGATGTCGTACCGAACGGTTCGATATTATATTGAGAATTGTGACATCCCTAATATGAACTGTGAGGCAGGAAAATGTAAAAAACTGTGAGGCAGGATGCTGTAAATCCCCTATTTGTAACTGGACTTTGTATGTTGCATGCACGGATATGCTCTGCCTTTAACGTATGAGATGTGCCTATAAAAAGAGCCAGAGTTCATTGCTTCAGAATAGTGTTAGGAGGAGGTTGTGTGGATTCAGTTGAGTGGCTTGGCTCTGGTTCAAACCGTGCCTTTGCCAAAAGCCACATATTAAAACGTTTCAGTGGTGCACTGCTGTTCACCTCAAGCACCTGCCAAAAAAGCGATGATTTCACTATTTGGGAGTGTGCCATAAGGGAATCCCAGCCAGCTGATCTTCACTTTTCTTTCTGCCGAGCTACTTGGGAGTGACTTGGAGATACGTTAGGGTAACAGAAACTGCATTCTTAGTAGCTGTGGTCTGGAGCGTTTTGGGTCTAATTTGTTTAACAAACAATTCTGGTGTATAAAGTCTGGCAGTTTGCCATCATAGTTGCACGCAAACAAAATCAACAAACTTGATTTGCTGATGTACAACATTAATCATCCAGGCTCTGTTGTGGGTTGTGTATTTATACAACTGTCATTAGCTGAAAAGACTGGATTCTTTAGGTTATAATACAAAGCAAAAACATACCCTCCACTCACAAGTGTAGTCCTGCGTCAACCTACCAACTGACTCGTTCAGCCAGTTTATTTCTATCAGGCACATACCTCACAGGCTGGAAAACTGCAGTCCTGACCTACCACCCTTTGATTGCACATGCTAATGCATGTTTGGTAGTAAAAGTTGAAAAGTGTCAGTGTTCTACAAAGCTGACATTTTCTCTGAGCTCCGTTGTTGATGGGGATCATAAAGAGTTAAAGAACAATAACAGCATTCACATGAAGATTCTGGAATGCAGAGACGACAATTTAACAAAATGCAGCTATAGACCCGAGCTGTGTTGTTGTACAGAGATTTCAGTCAGAGCTAGAAAAAGAATGATGGTAACATAATGTGATGGACTTTTATGATTAATGATTGACAGTGGAGTCCGTCAACTATTTGGTTACCCATATTCTTCAAAATATCTTCATGTTCAACATAATAAATAAACTCATACAGGTTTTATTTTAGGGTGATTTATGGTTCATGTCAACAGATCTTGGAGAATTTGATTTTATTGTTACCAAATTCTTTGTTTTAGCATGTCCAATTATTTGAATGCATAAAAACTACTTTGTTTATGAAAATTTATTCTTAAAATAGCCTTTTGAATTTTTTTTTTCCCCCCTCAGAAATTCTGTGTTGTGTATTTAAATTTGTCTGGTTAAAAGAGAAGTCCACTTCCAAAACAACGTTTTACAAATAATTTACTCACCCCTTTGTCATCCAAGATGTTCATGTCTTTCTGTCTTCAGTCGTAAAGAAATTATGGTTTTTAAGGAAAGCGTTTCAGGATTTTTCTTCATATACTGGACTTCAATTGTGCCCCCAATTTTGAACTTCCGAAATGTAGTTTAAATGCAGCTTTAAAGGGCTCTAAACGATCCCAGCCGAGGAAGAAGGGTCTTATCTGTCATTTTTTTTCAAAAAAATAAAAATTTGTATACTTTTTAAGCACAAAAGCTTGTGTAGCACAGGTTCTGGCATGCACGTTCACAACATACTATTGAATCATGTCAAATGGTCACGTGGAACGTAGGCGGATCTATAGACCCAATGTTTACAAAGTGAACGCCCAAAGACTAAGAAAGTGCAAGTAAGTCAAACGCTGTTTACAAACAAAAAAGGTACAACGTGTCGGATGATTTTGATGTTGTAGGAGAAAATAATACTTTACCTTTTTTAGCCGGAGTACACCGACGATGAACCTAGACGTGATTCGTAGTAGGATGTTGCGATTGCGCGACTGAATGAATCCCTCCCCGAGACTAACTTTAAAGATTCGTTCAAAGTGAACAAATTGTTTAAGAACGACCCGTGGACGCGCATCCGAGAGTCTGTGCTACGCAAGCTTTTGTGCTTAAAAAGTATAAAAAATTTTATTTTTCAAAAAAAATGACCGATCGTTTCACTAGATAAGACTCTTCTTCCTCGGCTGGGATCATGTAGAGTCCTTTGAAGCTGCATTTAAACTACATTTCGGAAATTCAAAATCAGGGGAACAATTGAAGTCCATTATATGAAGAAAAATCCTGAAATGCTTTCCTCAAAAACCATAATTTCTTTACGGCTGAAGACAGAAAGTAGTAGTAGTAGTATGTACATCTACTGAACAGTATATTTCTGGCATAACGTCTTCAAGTTAAACTGAAATTTTATTTTGACGACTTGCTCTGAATGTTGTTCATGTATTTATGTCCTCATTTAATGAAACGACAGACACTGAAATCACCGCAAGCGTCACATGCATTTGCGTCATTCATTCACACAGACACGCAGAAATGCCAGATTCATATTTAGTAAATTTGTGTCTTGATATTCACAGATAGTAGTCCATATCATTTCACTTAAGAGTAATGACCTACTTTTGATTAATTCATTCAAAGTTTGACAAATTTGGTGACATTCCGCTTTATACAGTAAATTCCGTTTTTATGACTGGATGCCGCGATTCCATCCACGTTTTCTGCATCGCAGAAACCATAGGGCCCTAAAAGATGCAGTTCATATGTAAAGGTAATGTTTTTATTATCATAGTTTAAGGAGTTTATCAATATCGTGGAAATTGATTTGCAACAAAAAACTGTTTACTGTTAAAACTGATCTGAATGTCAAGGAAGACTTATATCTTGTGTCCTGTATCTGCTCACCAATTCTTTCAGGTTTTTCACAAATTTGAATCAACTCTTCACTGTGTTTTAAGTAAGTTTGTTTGTTTGTTTTTTCTTTTTAAAGTACTGTTAATATTACATGATGTCTTCTTGATTGAGTTCATAAAGGATGCATCCATAATGATCATAAATGGACCAGCCATGTCCCAAGGACATGATTACGTGTTTAAGTGTTTCATGTTAACTCTTATTCTACAGTATATTTACACAAAATTCTCAAAGTGTATTTTAAATATTTGCACTTACCTGCTCTCTCAGACAAAAAGGTACAAAGGCTTGCTTTCACTGTGGTGGTGCCTTTTTAAAAGGTATACTTTTGTACCTTTTTTTTTTTTTTTTTTTTTTTTTTTAAACCTTAAAGGGTGCATATTAGTTGCTTTTGAAAAGATACCACCCAAGTAACACATTGTGTACCTTGTTTTGTAAGAATGTGCTAGAAGATATTGAAATTGATGGGATGATGATTTTTGTTAAAGGAGAAGTCCACTTCAAAGATTCATGAACATCCAAGATGTTCATGTTGTTCTTTCTTCAGTTGTAAAGAAATAGTTTTTTGAGGAAAACATTTCAGGATTTTTCTCCATATAATGGACTGATGTGGTGCCCAGATTTTGAACTTCCATCCGGATTCAAACGATCCCAAATGCGGTTGTAAACAATCCCAGCCAAGGAAGAAGGGTCTTATCTAGTGTAACGATCGATTATTTTCATTTTTTAAAAAAAATGCTATTTAAATACTTTTTAATCTTAAATGCTCATCTTGTCTTACTCTCCCTGAATTCTGTGTATTCTGGCTCAAGACAGTTAGGATACGTTGAAAAACTCCAATCGTATTTTCTCTGTCAACTTCAAAAATCATTTCAAAATTATCCTACATCACTGCAGAAGTAATGACCCAGTCTTTGCAAAGTGAACATGCAAAGAAGATCAAACACCCATAACAAATATATAGGATGATTTTGAATTTGAAGGAGAACATGAGATGGGAGTTTTTCAACATACGCTAACTGTCATGAACTGGAAAAAAACAATCCAGGCAGAGTAAGACAAGACGAGTGTTTGACATTAAAAAGTATATAAATTGTATTATTTTTATGAAAATAACCAATCGTTACGCTAGATAAGAACCTTCTTTCTCAGCTGGGATTGTTTACAACCGCATTTGGGATCGTTTGTAAGACAATCCCACTATCTAACATCAATTTTGTTGTATAACAGTGCTTATGGCTGGGTGACAAGCTCCTGTAATATGCAGAGAACATTTTGAAAATGACATCTAATCAATTTTAAATCGAACTATTTTGTACCGTATCCATGTAATTCTCTAGCTGTAAGGACTATCTCTCCCGGGTTTTCTGCAACCGTGATGCGCGTGCATCCTGAATGTTTACAAACATATAATTGGTCTATAGGTTTCTTTAAAGACTGCCTTTTTACATCTAACAATGCAGTTTGTTTTATTTTTGTGAATGATTGTCTTTATCTTCTTTTATAGATTCTCAGGTAGCTAAATCTTGACAATTTCATGATGGCTATGGGGAAAAAAAGATCTGTGGAAAAACAGTTGATTTCAGATTTGTGTTTTCTTTACATGGCTTGCTTTTTAAATATTTGATAATGTTTACTAACTTCTGCTTTTTGTGGGTTCAGTAGCATTAGTGATGCCTCACTGAGGTAATGCTCATAGGAATGCCAAAGCGTTTTCTACATAAGCAGAATGAATGAGTCTTTTGCATTTGCCACACGTCTTCCAGACATCCGCTGGCTGTTGATGCACATTTTTGGTTGTTTGTGTTTACGATATGAAATCTGGTTTCTTGCATCTGCTTCACCAAAGCTGTAAAATTGAGGTATGTTATGTTACATCCTGTCCTTGAAGAGAAGGAGATGTTGAAGACTTTGTTTTTTGACATTAAGTGTCTTCACTATTGACAGTTTATTGCTATTTACATTTTTTTAGTTTGGAGTACCAATGCTTTAAACCTTCGTTTAAGGAAGAAACTTGTTTATGTAGATTTAATTGATCTTTTGTGTGTCAAGTCTTCACAATGGCACAATATCCTCAAGAATACGCGAGGTCAGGGCCAAACACGTGAAATCATATGTGCACTTCTGTTCTCATACTGTTCTGAGGAAGGAAGTGTCATGTATGTGGAGGCCCACGCTTTCACCCTCAGATTTGCCCACAGCCTTTACACACGGCATCGTCATGGGAACCGCTTAAGAGATGGTAATAAGGTCACGTGATTGGCTCATCTTTCTCTGAAACATTGAAAATACAGTTTTAAGAGACATCAGACAGACACTTGAGATTCAAGCCCAGGATCTCTCGCTGTAATTATATGTGAAGTGTTTTTCTGTGTTATCGAACACTAGCTACAAAAGAAAAAGAAAAAAACAAAACACATTTTATTTACATTTTATTTATTTACAACTTATTTTTTATTTTCTTTCTTCTTTTTTTTTTAAATAAATATTTAGAACAGTTTTGGGTTTTAGACAAGTAGCTTGCCAGGTGAGAAAAACTAATTTATTTAGTAATAGAATGAATATATATATATATATACACATATATACATACATACATACATACATTTTATATATATATATATGTATATATGTGTGTGTGTGTGTGTGTGTATTTATTTATTTATTTTAGTTTTCTTCAATGTTATATTTAAATATAGACTATTTTGCATAAATTTTGTCTCATTTTGTATTAGGGTCAAAGGTATTTACATAAGGGATTTGGGATATATTTCTTTTTTCCTCCGTAAATCTAAAAATGCAGATTTTTTTTTTTTTAAAACACAATGTATAAAATCAGGGGAATTATATATGGACAAACCCCTCTGTAAAAAGAATAGACAGAAATATGTTACCGTATGTAAATGCTGTTGAAGTGGTGATTTCTGGCTTCGGTGCTGAAGAAAAAAATAATTTTGAAAGGCAAATAGATAAAAAGTGCATAAAAGTGACAAAAGTGCAATAAAAGCAACACTTAAAGGTGTACTTTGGATATTTTCTTTCTACTTGTTTAAAACAACACTTTATGAAAAGCCAAATAGCCCAAAATTTCAAAATTGGATGGAAAAAGTGTTTTTGCCTGTAGTTTCTCACCTTAAATAATAATTTGTTCATTAATAAAATAATGATAAAATATTTCTTCCATTTTTCAAATCTAACAAGTCAACTGAATTTTAAGTTCACAACTTTATATTGTGTAAAGATGTTCACTTTTTACAGCATAGATGTGCACATTTCAATTTTTATTCTAAAACTGTATTAGCCTGTCATTATTATTATATTATATTATATTGGTCTGGAGACACAGTATTGTTTTGTATTTCATTTTAAAAGTGAGAATTATCAGAATAAACTGTGATTAGTAAATATTCAGAAAGCAATCAGACATTATTTTCAGTTAGTTTTAACTAATGCTCATTCAGGTCCTGTAACTACTCAAATATTGAGCCTGGCACTGTGGGAATCATTTAACAATCTATGATGCACAAAAAATCCCCTTTAAGACACACATCCCCTTAAAGATTCCACTATAGACATTTAGAAAGCATAGAGATTTGAGTGTGCTTTTCCTCGCTACTTAATGTAGCGTGACAACTGGCCTGTCATAACCAGTCAGATGTGTGATTAACAGGTGTTTAGTTCTCAGTCCCCATGAGGAATATTTAAATGGTGGCGCAGTGGTGATGTGAAATTAGCAAATGTAGTTTGGTTTCTGTGCATCACATTGGAAGTTTCTTATAAACTTGATTTGGAAAGCTAGATTTGGTGTTAATTCAGTAGTATTAAAGGAGAACTCCACTTCCAGAAAAACAATTCACAAATAATTTACTCACCCCCTTGTCATCCAAGATGTTCATGTCTTTCTGTCTTCAGTGGTGAAGAAATTATGGTTTTTGAGGATTAAGGATTTTTCTTCATATAATGGACTTCATTGGTGCCCTGATTTTGAACTTTCAAAATGTAGTTTAAATGCAGCTTTAAAGGGCTCTAAACGATCCCAGCCAAGGAAGCAGGGTCTTATCTAGCGAAATAAATTTTTAAATTTATAAATAAAATAATTTTTTTTTTTTTTTTTATATATACTTTTTAAGCACAAAAGTTCTTGTAGCACAGGTTCTGGGATGAGCGTTCACACCTCTACGTACTGTTGAATCACGTCGAAAGGTCATGCAGAACATAGGTGGGACGCTGTTTACAAAAAAATAGGTACAACGAGGTCCTGCTCTCAAGTTGTAGGAGAAAATAAGATGGAGTTTTTCGCCATACTCAGTACACAGACGATGAACTTACATGTGATTCGTAGTAGTGATGGGAAGTTCGGATCATTTTACTGACTCTGACCTTTGAGTCTCGTTCAGCGGAATAAACAAATCTTTTTTTTTTTTTCAAGTCATTTTGTTCATTTTAGTAAAATATAATTAAAATATTACGTGTTACTTCCCTAACACATCTACTGCTTACACAAACATTGAGGACACTACAAACAAGACAAAACTATAATGCTGTAAGCAACAGAAAAGATTAATAGATTGTTTACCTGGGTCTTTAGTCTATGATTAGCTCACCTCACTTCTTATCTGACAAGTTTTTGGGTTTGAGTCGTTCGTTCATCATGTGACAGCCCCATAAGATGAACGAATGACTCGAAAAACGAAAGACTCGAAACAGGTGAACTAATTCCAGTACAGAACTTAATAGGATGTTGCGCATGCGCGACTGAACGAATCACTCCCCGAGATGACTCGTTCTTCCGGAGTCACATTGAAGATTCGTTCAAAATGAAAGAATCGTTCAAGAACGACCCATCACTAATTCGTAGCATCGTGGACACGCATCCCAGAGTCTGTGCTACACAAGCTTTTGTGCTTAAAAAGTATACAAATTTTTATTTTTCGAACAAAATGACCGATTGTTTCACTAAGACCCTTCTTCCTCGGCTGGGATCATTTAGAGTTCTTTGAAGCTGCATTTAAACTACATTTTGGAAGTTCAAAATCGGGGCACCAATGAAGTCCATTATATGCAGAAAAATTCTGAAATGCTTTCCTCAAAAACCATAATTTCTTTACGACTGAAGACAGAAAGACATGAACATCTTGGATGACAAGGGGGTGAGTAAATAATTTGTAAATTGTTGTTCTGGAAGTGGACTTCTCCTTTGTATTCTTAGCAACTGTCATGTTTGTAATGTGACACTTCTGTGTGTAAAGAGAAGAATGTGCGACATGACTTGTTTTTATCAATCTGTAATGAATAGTACTGAGAAAAGTGGGCATTCCAGAATGTAACCTGACTGAATGTGAGTGTGTAATGGTAGATAGTAGGGGTGGAGCCGAACCCGAATACGGTATTCGGAAAGGCACAAATAGCGTGTTTTTTACAAATACTTATTTCGAACAAATACTCAAAAAAATATTTGTATTCGGGAACAAGAAAAACTTTATATCAAAAAGCTGCGTTTCCTCGTGAGACTGCAGTGCATGTCCGCATGAGCGAGTGAGTGAGTGACATTCAGGAGTCGGAAGGGTTGGGGGCAGGGCTCGAAATTGCGACCGTTTTGGTCGCATATGCTCCCAAAATTTAATCTGCGCGACCTCAAAATATATTTGGAAGCATTTGTGCGAGTGCGAGAAATCGTTGTGGTGCGACTTGTTTTTATTTCTTTACAAAACTTTCGCTAGCCGAACTACTGCCCAGACTGCTGTGAGCTGATACAGTGACAGCTTCGCCGTTCTCTCCGACATTACAAAACTAACTAAACTTGATCTGTACATTCTTAACTTTAATGCAGATTTTAGATATTAGCCGTCAATCACTCCCTGTCACTGACACTGCGCTCCGCTGAAACTCGGAACCGGCCGTTTTTTTCTCTCTTAACCAACATCTGTTCCAGATTTGCACAAACTACATTGCAATTAGGGGTGTGTGATATGACGATTTTTGATTGTGGACAATTAAAATGTCTCCACAATCTGCTTTTGAAGAAATATACTATATTTTGTGCTACAGCGCACATCCTGGCATACATTCACATCAGATGATAACTCCACTCACGCAGGGGCGTAATTTCCACTGGGGACACACTTTTCAAAATCCCGTTTGTGTCCCACCACTTTTAAATTGTTTTGTTAAATTAATGTCTTGTATTGTAGAATGGACGGTCAGCACCGCAGAGAGTTTCGCGCCATCGTTAAAACGAAACCGAAAGTAAAACGCGCGCGCGCATTCAAAAGCAATTTTAATACCCCACGTTTAGAGAGCGACTCCCCAATTAACCTTAGCATAGCTTCCCGTCACTCATTACCTTAGTTGAAACTCCTCACATGGATTTGGGCAACCAAATAGAAAAGAGTGTGGCTGCTGCTGAGCCATCTCTTGGTCCTCCACCAGCCAAAAAAAAGTGTGTAGAAGTGTAACACAAAAAAAAAAAAAAAAAAAAGGATTTTTACGCCTATTTTGAATTTTACTCGAATACAAATACAAATACAAATACTTTTCCCCCCTCAACAAATACAAATACAGATACAAATACCGGCTGCTTTGCACACCCCTAGAGATAGTTATTTGGCTATCGATTAAGTGACATCAACGGACAAGGAATTTAATTTCGGTGGCACAACGTCAGAGATATTCCATTTTGATTAAAGATAACTTGTGTTTAGAACGTAAATGGAGTCTGTTTCGACATCATATTATGAGAAGCTTCAAAGTAGCTTCTCCAAAAACAGATCTGACGTTTATAATAATCCTGAGATCTCAGTGCTGGGGTAAAAAATGTCACCAGACCAGAACATCTCGGTTTCATTTCCATTACATTGCATTGCACGTATAAAACAGGCCGAGTTATCTGTGCAGTCATGCACTACAGATATTAACGATATTAAAGTGTGCAACCTTTTTAACTTGCTTGTCTTTATCTATTTGCACTTTTCACTCTACTACATGGCTAAAAGGAAAAACCAGTAATCGTTGTTCTTTGTGCACCATGATCTATCGGTTTCTGGTCAGCCAGGAGTGATTAATATATTGAATGTATGGTGTAAATGCATGGGTTTCAGATCCCTATGGTGAATCTGGATGTAGGCCAGCTTGACGCTCGTTATCACTGTGGAATTAGACCCTTAGTGCTGCCTTTATCTCCATTGTGTTTGCTCAGACTTCACAATCGTCAGCGCTCCCATCCATCTTTGTGGTTTAACCCATAAACTCCCAGTGCCATGCAAGATAATGTCCCCCCGCTGAATCGGCTTCCAATTCCTTAACAAAGTCATTCTTTTGGCTGAGATCACTTTTAAAGGCATAGTTCACCCAAAAATGAAATAATTTGACTTTAACAGTATGGAAAAAGTGACAGTGGAAGTCAACCAGCAATTGTTCTGTTACTGACAGTCTTCAAAATATCTTCTTTTGTGTTCACCAGACGAAAGAAACTCATATAGGTTTGGAACAGCTTAACAGTGAGTAAATGACAATTTTCATTTTTAGGACAGCTATTAAGGTTACTTACAGAAGGGACTGCGTTATAAATCGTTTTGTAATCATAAACATAATCATCTGCGATATTTGCCCACTGTTTATATATCCTAAAAATGTTTAATTTAAAATTGCAACAACATCATATGATTATGTGCTTTTGATACATTATTTAAATGAATTATTATTGCCTCCTTGCTATTATATATGTATTTTAAGTCATTTTAAAGGCTATTTTTTACTTAGGTCTGTTTTTCACACTACAAAAAGTTATCCAAATTATCCAATTACTCGACTAATCGTCAGAATAATCGATAGATTACTCGATTACCAAAATAATCGTTAGTGACAGCCCTAGTAAAAAGTCTCCACAAGCATTCATCGTTGAGGTTGCCAGATGTCAAGAGCTTAAATTCCCCTAATTAAAGCTTTTTTCTCAAATTGATACATTTACTGTCCAGTGGTTTAATTAACCTTCCCAACATGGCTAGCATTTGCATTGTCTTGTATTAGCCTCCACAAGCATTCATGGTTGAGGTTGCCAGATGTGAAGAGCTTAAATTCCCCAATTTAAAGCTTTTTCTAAAATCGATACATTTTCTATCCAGTGGTTTACTTAATCTTCCCAACCTGGCAACCATGAGCTGATGAGTACAGCAAAAGTGCTGATTAGCTGAAAACACTGACAAGCCCGTAAGTTGAAGTTTAGCGCCTCTGAGTCAACATACTCAAAAAAGTGCAACATACAGCCGTTTGTGCTGTTGCTGCAACTAAATGTAATAGCAAAGCATGCGAGTTGACATTTGATTTGTGCTTATGTGAAAGTATGGAACTATGGTGCTTTAAAAATTCATAAGATCACATAACACATAATATATAAAAACAAACCTTACTGGTTCTGGAATCTCAAACATGCTTGCGTGATGTGCCAGTAAAAACTTTATTGTTTCTCTTGTGACAGCATTCAGAACAAGATATCACAGTGACTTTTTATTGGACATTGATGAAGAGGGGTGGTTTTCGGGAGGGGAATAGGATCTTGCATGACACTGAGAATGTCATTGTCTGCAGCACAATATTCTCAGTGTTGAAAAGTTTTATATGCTGCTTTACAGCCACAGGCACGAGATAGTAGTAAAAAAACATGAATTTGAGATGTCTTTAGAAACAATCGTTTCTAAAAAAAAAAAAAAAATAGTGTGAGGGAAATTCTCATCGTAGAAACCATTTGATTTAACAAGTTCAGCGGAATATCTTTTATAAAACTATATACAGGAAATAAAGTAAAACAGTAATTCAGGCAGATATCAGATTTAGCATCCAGACAGCGCGGCGGGCATCATAACGTGACAACTCCCAATATAGTCAGCGAAGCATCATATGACATGTAGACACTGTGTCATAATGATTGTAGATGAAAGGTTTACAGATGCAGTGAATCGACTAAGGTGTGGTCATAACTGATGACAAATAATGAAATGCAAATGTTAAGAGGAAACTGATATTTTCCTTATAGGACAAGATCACGCTGCTTAAGTTAGAAAATGATCATGGAATAGGTTGTGTATTTCTTGTGTCTTGTCCTGTGAGGAAAAAGTGTAAAGGTGGTATTTCTGATTTAAACTTCAGTTGAACAAACTGCGTTAGAGTTGGTAAGTTTGTTTTTTCATGAATCAGTTCAAACTGTGTTCAACCTGTCACCCTGTTCATTCAGAATTCTGATTCAGTGATTCACTTTTGCATCGTCGCTCAAAAATGTTCACTGAAATGTCTGTCTTTTTTCATGTATTAAAGTTTTAGTGTAGAGGTAAATATTGAACCCAATTAGTCCAATTTGAATTAGTGTATTGTTTTATTTTAGAAATTGAATCAAAAGATTGATTTAAAAGTGTTTTTTTTTTTTTTTTTTTTTTTTTTTTTTTTTTTTGGCATTTTGCAATTTTATTTTGGATAGTACAGTAGAGATAGGACAGGAAGCGGGTGGGAGAGAGAGGTCGGGGGTGGGATCGGGAAAGGTCCTAGGCCGAAACAGAAAATAAATGATTTTTATGTCAGCTTTTTAAAAACAGGAATGTTTCTACTCCAATTTGTTATTGAAATAAAATAGTTTAAATGCTGCCATAAAATATTAATTTAATTTATCTTTTAATCAAATGAAAATTAAACAAACTTTATTTTTTTGGTTACTTTATTTTTTAAGTTACTATTAAAATTAAAACATAAAAGAAATATTGTGTGATTATTCCTTAATAAAATAAAGTTTGAAGAATTTTAGTAATAATAGTAGTATGTACATTCTACTAAACAATAGTAATGTATGTCCAGTGTTGCCAAGTCCACGGTTTTTCCGCTGAATTGGACTACTTAACACTGCTGCCGCAGGTTGTTTTTGATGTCCGCGGGTTGAAACGACCCCAATAACGTCATATTTAGCCCCTGAAATATGAGTTTACCAGGGGAACCCTGACGAAAAAACATTTATTTTATCCCCGGAACGTGAATATTTTATTTATTTTTTTAGCAGGGGACCCCCTTGAAATGCAATTGGGCTAGTTTTGAGTAGCAATTAGGTGGGTTTTGTTGTAAAAACCTGGCAACCCTGTATATGTCTTCAAGTTAAACCGAAAGTTTTTTGACAGGTTGCCATGAAAGTTCTGTGTATATGATATGACAGTAGTTTCTCTCAAAAGAAATGGAAAAATGCTCATAAAGAAACTTCAGAGCAGTTCTGGCGAGACGGCAGACAGTGAAATAACTGCGAGTGTCCCACGCACTTCAGTATGCGTGTAATAAATGAAACCGTGCGTCTGTGCCATTCACACACGCAGAGACATGCAGAACATGAGCAATTCATATATAAATAGTCTTATTGCTCAATATTTAGAGATACTAGGCCATAATGCAATTTAAGTGTAATAACCTACTTTTGATTAATGCATCCAAACATTGACCAATTCTGTGACATTCTGCGTCATATATTAAATTCCCTTTTTATGACTGGATTCCGTGATTCCACATCATAGGGCCCTAGTAATGTGTCGTTACGTGCCATATATTATTTACAGCTCATTGACTGAACGATTACATGAGACATTATGCATTTCAGTACCTTGTTCTATTTCCTTTAGCACCTTCTGATGTTTATTCATGTTTATTTCTTAATATGACTAGCAGTAAATCGGAAGAGATGATCAGTTCACATGCCGCTTGAACTGCGGCGGTTACAGTGATCTGTCATGCCACAATAAAGAGCATCAAGGCCATTTATTGTTTGTAGTTTGTGATAAAATTGATAGAATTAGAAGACTGGGACTTCGTTTCTTATTAAAAGCAACAAAGCACAAAGCTTATTGCAATTATTGGATGGCAGGAACACTAAAAATAATGTTAAGCAGCAGACAAGAAAATTGATCTTGAAATTTAATAATCCATATCCGTATCAATTAAAAACAAGAAATTGATATTGTTAATCTACCACTAGCATCCACACAGCTGACATGTTTATCAGTTGTAGTTTATCCATGTTGTGAGCGTGCAGTAGACACCTGACACAATCAAAACTTTAATTAAATTTTTAAAGAAACGTTAATTAAATGTTGTTTGAAACTGAAATTTGCAGTGCATTACAAATTTTTATGCATCATATATTCTAAAAACTTTTTTTTGTTTGTTTTTCTCAGGTAGGCCCCTGTGTCTGGGGGTCATCTTCCCCAGCTCTCTGCTGGTGTCCGTTGAGTAGAAGACCAGCACTTCCTGTTTCCTGAAGCCCTGCCTTCTGGATCAAGTTTATAGAAAGTGGTCCAGTCTGTTTTCGGCTGTGTGGGGAAAAGTGAAGTGGCCAGAATCTTAGCGTGCCTTGTTTCCTAGGAAATGAAGCTGCAGGCGGTGATGGAGAACCTGCACAGACAGCAGAGAGCCAAACTGCTGATGGAGCAGGCGGGGCAATCGCACAGCCCCGCCCCCACAGGGGAGGAGCTGAAAACAATTTCCGCCTCTGAGACGGAGCAGGCGCAGATAGCGGCGCTAGCAGCAATGCGCGCGGTAGCAGCTGGACTTCAGAGGGCCGACAGCCCCATGTCTGAACGCAGCAGTGGAGGGGATGAAGATGATGAAGAGGATGAAGAGGAAGGGGAGGAGCAATACAAAGATATGATGGGGTCTGAGGAGGAAGAGCAGATGTAAGTGGGCCGTTATATGCAAATGAATGCAAATAAGCTGTTGAGTTGGTTTCACATTTTTAAAACGTATTATGGTTTCTTATGCTCACCAAGGATCAAAAATACAGTAAAGTAAAACGCTGTTTTCTGTTTGTAATATATTTTAAAATATAAATTATTTCTGCAATGCAAAGCAGAATTTTCAGCATCATTACTCCAGTCTTCAGTGTCACATGATCCTTCAGAAATCATTCTAATATGCTGATTAATTGCTATTAATCGTTCGACAGCCTTAATTATTATAATAAACGTTTTCGGTGGAAACTCAATTATTAATATTAATTGCGTACCAAATCAACATATCGAATGATCATGTCACACTGAAGGCTGGAGTTATAGCTGCTTAAATTTTAGTTTTAAACCACAGGAATAAAATGCGTCCCGCGTTTAAATCCCGACTCGAGGACCTTTCCCGATCCTGCCCCCTATCTCTCTCCCACTTTGTTTCCTGTCCATTCTGATCTGTCCTATAATAATAAAGGCTAAAAATGGCAAAAAATAAAATCTTTAAATATATATATATATTATAATAGAAAACAGTTGTTTTGAATTGTAATAATACTTCATATTATTACTGTTTTTAATGTATTTTTATTCAAATAAATGCAGCAATGGTGAGCATAAGAGACTTCTTTTAAAAACATTAATAAAATCTTAACTGTTCCACTTTTAACCAATGGTGTGTCATGTTGAGGAAAATTAAAAAAAAAAAAAAAAGTTAAATTTGAGTCAAAAATTTCAAAAATCTGTTACTTCTTGTCTAAACAAAGCTACAAAAGTAACTTCCACTTCCACAAGCATCACTCACATCTTCAGAAAATGTACTACGAAGTCTGCTGTGTAGCTACTATTTAATGTGTAGCTTTCTGTAAATTATTTTCTTATTTTAACAGAACTTGTGATATGGCATTTGGATGCTGTTTAACCCATAACAATGTTTCATTAACTTTAATAAGTTGTCTGAATTCATAATGGTCCCTCTATACCATTTCATCTCATTCATTCCTGTGCAGAAAACAGAAATGGGATGAAGATGACTTTGAGGGTGAGATGGAGGATGACTATGACGACGATCTAGGTGACGAAGGGCTACCGTCGGGCCGTGAGGCTGTCACCCCAGGCAGAGGCATCCTCCTCCTACCCCACCGCCATTTACACCCTCACTCCCAGCTGCTTAAGGCTCGGCCTGGTTCTGAAAGCGAACCGCGGGCGTTGACTCACTCTGCTCATTCATCCCATGGGCCGCTCCATGGACAGGACCACGCAGACTGGACCTATGAGGAGCAGTTCAGACAGGTCAGATATTAACTTATCCACTCAAGGATAATATTAGGTTACGTTCACACTGCGAGCCCTAGTGCTCAATTCCAATTTTTGCTCAGACCCATTTTTTTTTGTATAGCTGTTCACATTGTTGTTTTAAATGTGGCCAATATGAGATTTCCAGTCTGAACAGATCAAGGTTCTGAATTGACCCGCACGCACAAAAAACAATATGAACAGGGTTGCCAGGTTTTCTCAAGAAAACGCATTCCGGGGGTTAAAAGTGGGGTCGCTTCATCACACGGAGTTGAATAACAACCCACGGCGGCAGTGAAAAAATAGCCCAATTCTGCAGGAGAACTATGGTGTTGGACATAAAGTAAATGATTATGCATCTATATATAGCGTGATCTGCTGCAGAAGCCAGCAAAATTATGCACAGGTAATATGAAATATAAAGAGACAGATGTGGCAAGAGTTTGGAAACGTTTATGATACGAGCCCTCATGTTCTGCTTGTATATTTGTCACTGCAATACTTATTGTTATAAAGTTCTGACACATCGCACTTCCACTGACTACCTTTTGCAACTGTCTTGAAAATTGGGTATGTAAAATATTTGAAGTGATTCTTATGAGCGCAGAAGTCCCATGTATTCCGTTTTGACTGTTCAGACTGCGGTCGCATTGCAAAACATGTGATCTGTATTGGATTTAGTACCACATGTGGAAGTGACACAAATCAGAATTGAAAAGATTAGATTCCATGTGGTTTGTGCTGTTCACACTGTCATGAGAAAAACAGATCTGAGTCACATGTGAGCAGAAAATCGAATTTGGGCCACATTTGCCTGCAGTGTTAACGTAGTCTTAGTGATTACTAGCGTTTGTTTGTTTGTTTTTAAACCTTTGTGATGGCATTTTTTTTTATCATTATAGTTCATCCAAAATTCTGTCATTTACTTACCCTGAGGTCTTTCCAAACCTGTAGTAGTTTCTTTCTTCTGTTGAACACTAAAGAAAATATTTTGAAGAATGTGGGTTGATGGTCCCCATTCACTTCAGTAGTTTGGGGAAAAATACTATGGAAAAATACAGTCAGTGAGCATGTGCACTGAAAAATAAATATTCACTATATATAAATGTATTCACTTATTAATTTCAGACCCTGGAGGACAGAGTAATTCTAACCTGAAACGAAAAGTCCTGCTATAGTGATGTTAGTCTGGGAAAAAAAATACAGACCAAATAAACACTGCTCAAACGTTTGGATCATTGCAGGTGTGTTAGATAAATGTTGTGTAAAGAATAGAATTTCTTGCATTCACTAGTCCTAGTGCAAATATTTATCTTGAATGGCAGCATATTATTGTAAAGACATTCTTTGATACGGCAGCGTTACGGTCTAATGAGCTTCTTAAGGGATTGTGCCTGAAGAAGTTTGTTGAAGCAAAACAGTCTTTCAAATAAATATTTGCAAGCAACGACAGCGAACAGGACTTGAGGAAATAACTTGACTAATTTATCTGGGGCTGTAATGTTTTATGCTGAGTGGAAGATTTTGTGAAGTGAGTTATAAAAAAAGAGGAACTCCTGAACTAAGCAGTATACAGCCAGGGCATTGAGTTCATCTGACCACACTACATTTAAATATTCAAACTTTGTCGTTTTCGATTATGTACGATGTAGCAACAATCCTGAAATTATGAAAGACGTAATTATATTACTTCACGCATTTACGTTTCTTTTTGCTCTTTGTTAAACCTTAACCATATATCAAACAGTGACATTCCCAGCACACACGGTCTGTCACACAGCTCGTAAGTGCAGGCTGTGGCTTATTTTTTTTATGTCACGTGATCTAAAATAAATGAAGGTTAAAGACATAATTACTGATTATCTCAGAACATGATGCCAAGCGCCAGATCAGGCAGAATTCCACGAATGCGTATTTGTTGATTCCTCGAAATGAACTTTTAACACTGATAGACTCTCCCTTTTTAAATTAGTTCCTGAAAGCAGGAAGTGCGTGTTCTGCTGTTTAAGCCAGCTTGAGTCTTTGTCTGAACAGCACTCATAAAAAAAAAACTGCCAATCAGCTACTTTACACACTGCAAGCCAAATTAAGAAATATATCTGCAGGAGAAGTTCACTTCCAGAATTAATATTTCACGATAATTTACTCACCCCCATGTCATCCAAGATGTTCATGTCTTTCTGTCTTTGAGGAAAGGTTTTTCAAAAAAAAAAAACATTCCAGGATTTTTCACTATATTGTAGACTCAATGGTGCACCAACAGGTTGAAGGTGCAAATCGCAGTTTCAGTGCAGCTTTAAAGTGCTCTACACGATCCCAGCCGAGAAATAAGGGTCTTTTTTAGCCAAACAATTTGTAATTTTCTCTAAAAAATACAATTTATATACTTTTTAACCACAAATGCTCATCTTGCACTAGCTTTGAAGCTGCATTGAAATTACAATTTGCACCCTCAACCTGTTGGTCCCCATTGAAGTCCACTATATGGAGAAAAATCCTGGGTGTTTTCCTCAAAAACCGTAATTTCTTTGCAACTGAAAAAAGAAAGACATTAACATATTGAATAACATGGGGGTGAGTAAATCAGGAAATTTTTATGTATTTATTTTTTAATTAATGCCGAGTAGTGTTGTCACAGCACCAAAATTTAAAATGCGAATACATTTATTTTTTTTAATTTTATTTTAATATTTTTTTATTAATTCTGAAAATAAATATATGAAAAATAGTTAATTATTAATGTCATTATTATATATATATATAAGAGTAAATAATACATTGAACCATAAGCACGTAGCCTTCAAATATTGTTCAATTATGTACACACTGCATTAAAAAGATCAAATGGAAGTAATAAAATAACAATTGCAGGTAACAGCAAGTGGCAGTTGACTTAAGTTGACTTACACAGCAAGACTTAAATCACAGATCTATTTGACACATCATATCAATTTTGTCCTATCCATTGCTGTGGTTATTACTGTGTCAAACATCACAATTTCAGATTCAGTCCCGCATTTTAATACAGTCATCAGTTCCGAAAATTTGCAGTGTGTGCCTAGCAGCATTAAAAAAATAAAACTTTATTCTTTTTTTTATAATTAGCAAAGCTATCAGTTTGGCCACAGTGCAGGCTCGTGGATCTCTGTACAACCTGTACTGCAGAAAGTCTGGTATTGTTATGTTTTAAAAACTGAAGTGGTGCAGGTACTTTTGACAACACTAGACAGTAAGATCATTTGTGGCTGATTTCTGGAACTGAAAGGCGCCATGCAGTAGCACTCTTGTGAATATGTTCCATGCTGTTGTAATACTGCTTTCCCACAATGACTGTTTCATGTGCTCCAAAAGTGCTGTGACTGCCTGTACCCTTCTTGGGGAATTTTTAACCCCAGATTTCTGGTTAAGGAGCATTGCAGGTTACTATTTGTTTTTTTAATAATCATGTTGGATATGAACATTTTGTACCCTGCTTTCGAGAACGAGGTCATGTGATTTGCATATGCTGGGCATGTGATGTGCTGAGTGAAGCGGTTGCAGGTGTTTACAACTGTTGGTTGGCGGGCGACAGAAATGCTATCGGGGCTTTAGCATTCAGTTCCAAGCTTGATCTTCATATCAAGTGGTTACCAGAAAATGTGAATATTGTGGGCAGTTACGTAATCAAGACGTGCAGCACTGTCTGTACGTTGAGATGTTGCACAATGATTGGGTGGTACTTGAATGGTTGTATAATGAACACTTTACACCCCTGCTCCAGTTCTGAATACGAGACCGTGAAACTGGATGATACGCCCAGTTGCAACAACACGCTAATGGTTTTACACATATTTACCTGTTGCTTCATAACACTAGTCTGTTTGCTTTAGTTTGTGCTGCTGTACGTGTGGAAAGGGTTAAGGCCCGTGGTTTATTTTGGGCAGGTGGGTGGGGGCAGCAAGGAATGTGCCTGAGGGAAAGTGATAATCTGGACCCTGGCAGAAAAAATAAAAAGCGCCAAAGTCTTTATCGGCCGTCACAGCTGGAACCTTTCCAAACTGAACTCTGGCACACTTTAACCAATAAAACCCATGACCCATTTATCCAGATTTTTAAGTGTCTTAATTTGCCCTTTGACTAATTCTTAGTTTAAAATCAGAGTAGAAAGACTAAAACTCATAGTCATGGTATTAAAGGGTTACTCCACTCCAAAATGTCGTCCCAAACCCGTAAAAGCTTCATTCGTCTTCGGAACACAATATAAGATACTTTGGATGAAAACCGGGAGGCTTGTCCCAGGTAAATACCACTGTCAAGACGCAGAAAAGTATGAAAAACATTGTCAAAATAGTCCATCTGCAATCAGTGGTTCAATCTGAATTTTATGAAGCGACGAGAATAATTTTTGAAAAAAAAAAAGATTTTATTCAACAATTCGTCTCCTCCGCGTCAGTGTAGCGCCATTTTGGAGCGTCCAGCGGATACGCCCGTAGTTCAAAAACTACGATTTGTTAAATAAAATCGTTAATTTATTTTTTTTTTCGTACAAAAAGTATTCTCGTCGCTTCATAAATTTCTGATTGAACCACTAATGGCAGATGGACTATTTTGACGATGTCTTTCATACTTTTCTGGGTCTTGACAGTGGCATTTGCCTGGCAGTCAATGGGACAGTCACAAGCCTTCCGGTTTTCATCCAAAATATCTTAAATTGTGTTCTGAAGACGAACGAAGCCTTTACGGGTTTGGAACGACATGGTAAGTGATTAATGACAAAATTTTCATTTTGGGGTGGAGTAACCATTTAAATGTTACACGCACTGCAAAAACTCAATCCTCATGTTTTTCCAATCCACATTTTCTTAAATCAAAATACCTTTAACTTACCCAAGATTAAACTATGAAGTTTTGTTTTCTGAGAAATTGAACAAAGTGAAATTGGTTTGTTTAAAACCAGAACAAATATCTGTTAATGGGGAGTGAAAAATTGTTTTCTAAGCCCATTGGCAGATATTTGTTCTTTTTTAATCATACACTCACTTTTTGGGTCAGTTTTGCTTCTCAATAAAAAGAATCTTTAGACATTTGCAGTAGAACCAAGACAAATATACTGATGAAGAGCATCATTTGTGTTTGCATAATGAAAATTTCCATATTCTAGTGGTTTGGAGTAGAGCTGTTCAAACCTTAAGTTATATTTTTTGCAAAATTAACTAAGAAAGATTGGTTGAAACTTGTATTTTCAAACTTAAATGTTCCTAACATGGTTAAAAAAATGTTCCTTCATAAAAATTGCAGAAACCCTGCAAACTACAAGTCAGCTGTCCCCTGGCATTACACAGAGCATGTGAAAGGCTGACAGCTGCTCTCTTTCCTGTAGCAGCTGGGACCTGGCCAAAGTAAATGCAAAGCCACTGTGTCTCTGATTATGTTTGATACAGATATTAATTAATCGTGTTTTAAGGCATGCTGCCAAAGTCTCTACCACAACTATCTGTGCCTGCCATAAAGTGAATCGAATAAAGAAACAGATTTATTCACTGGTATCAAAAATGCCATGTCGTAATCATTCACACAGTGAGGATTGGGTTAGTAGTATTGTCTGCTGGCGGCCAAGTTTGTGGTTTTAATTGATTGGAATTGTTGTGATTCACGCTTTTTTTCTATGCAGTGTCGTTAAATTTATCCTCTTGTAAGTGAGATGCAAGAAAAGTCTGTTGCGGCAGATTTTTGGCCCTATGCAAATGTTTCTTTCGGTGCTGCCAGGTGGTCACCGTTTCATCAACATCTCCAAGAGACGTTTCTGTTTAACTAAATCATCATCTGAGCAGAAATTTATAGACCTCATATAGGAGTGTGTACCTATATGTTCTTATGGTCTGGGTGGTTTTATGCAACTTCCTCTTCCTGATAACAGAACTAACAATACCAAACACTTATTTAAACATGTTTTGTAGCCTGTTATATGTTACTTGAACTGTAATTGTGATGCTCTATATGCGTTTTATATTCTAACAAAAAATAGTTAAATACAGATTTAATGTGTCCTGTTTTATTTTTTATATATATACATACACACACATATATATATATATATATATATATATACACATACATACATATACATATATATATATATATATATATATATATATATATATATATATGTGTGTGTGTGTGTGTGTGTGTGTGTGTATATATATATATGTGTATATATGTGTGTGTGTGTGTGTATGTATATATATATGTATATATGTATGTATGTATGTATGTATGTATGTATGTATATATGTATGTGCGTGTATTTAAACATTATTATTATTATTATTATTATTATTATTATTATAATTTATAAAATTTAAATTACATAAAAATTTAAACACGACACGTAAATGTATAGGGAAAAAATACTGTTTAAAGCTTTTTTTATTTTATTTTTTTATTAATTATTTTTTTAAAAGAACCAGTTCTGAAGCTAGTTTCTGAGTAAATGCCATTTATTTGAAGCCATCATTCATTTGAATGCCTGTGACCACGCATTCTATATTAATGTGGCAAGTTGCTACAGTACTTCGTAACCCTAAACAGTCTACAGTTGATCGGATTTCAAGGGGAGTGTCTCTGATTTCATCATCGTCAGTTACTGCATCAGTGGTGATAAAGAGCACAGAAAGTAAAGCCAAATGTACAGAGCTAATTCCTTCTAAGTACATTTAAATTTTAATGCACATTGAATTAAAATGGATTGTTTTGTATAATTCTATTATTTTAGTAAAGTAGATGCATTAACTAAATTTCAGATGTGTGCTTCACGTGGTATGTATAACGGCATATCAGACATACTGAAGAAGCTCTGTGAAGTCTTACTCAATTATTTATTTTATTTTATTTTTTTAGAACAGACTAATTTAATTTAAAGGGTTTTTATTTTCACCTCATGTTATTCCAAACTTGTATGAACTTGTGTTTTGACCAAATATATTCTTGATAAATATCGTCTTTTATGTTCAACAGAGGAAAGTCATACAGGTTTGGAATGACATAAAGGTGAGTAAATGATGATTCATTTCATTATTTTTTAGGTTAAACCTGCGTTTAACTGTCAAACTATTGCAAAGCACAACCTCAAGTGGTTTGGTGCGTTGATATAATTCATAATACAACTGCATCTGTTAAATTATGTTGCTTTGTGGTTTAAGGTGCTACTAGACTTCCCATGCAGATTTGAGAATTTACTTTTAGTCACTGGATGCATTGTTTTTTTGTTTTTTTTTTTTATGAAGAGACAAAAATTCTCACTTTGCAGTTCTATAAAATGTTACACTTCTTCCCCTCACACAAACTTCCTGAGAAAAAGAGAAGTATCCTTTGATGTCCGTTGTAAACATGAACAGCAGGGCAAATGGAGCCCAGATGGACAGTAAAGAAAAGAGCTCTTTAAAAATTCATCACACCCTCTACAGTCGGTTGCCATTTAGTGGTTTTAACATTAAACATTGATTTGCTCACTGCAAATTGGTGGGGGGAGATCCATTTAAATGTACCACACTGAAGTGAGGCTTGGACTTGGATTTTTATAGGTTTTATTTTCAGTTTAGTCAACATTTTGGTATCGTCATTCGAGCTGTTGCTGAATTATCATAATGCTTCCTAACTGGTCTTGGTGTCGTCATTTTGTTTTTATATGTCAAACAATTGTTAAATCAGTGGATGATGTTGCTGATTACACTTGGTTATTGTCAGTTTTATTATTTATTATTATTTGTTAATTATGTTCCTTATCATCGTATGACTAGTTGGTGGATTGTTGTAAACTCTTGCTAATTACGTTTGTTGCATAGGGCTGCACAATAATGGTTAAACTTATGATTATTTTGTTAAAAAAAAAGACCATGAGATTGGAGTTTTTTTCGACATACCCTAACTGTCACGAACTGGAACAAAAACAGTCCAAGACACAACGAGCGTGTGGCATTAAAAAGTATATAAATTGTATTTTTTAAAATAAAAATAACTGATCGTTTCACTAGACAAGACAGCTGCATTTGGGATCGTTTAAAGCTGCATTTAAACTGCATTTTGGAAGTTCAAAATCAGGGCACCATAGCAGGCCATTGTATGAAGAAAAATGCTGAAATGTTTTCCTCAAAAAACAATTTCTTTACGACTTGAGAAAGAAAGGCATGAACATCTTGGATGACAAGGGGGTGAGTATATTATTTGTAATTTGTTGTCCTGGAAGTGGACTTCTCCTTTAAGCAGAATATCTCAACAGAGATCGCTAGAGTCCAATTTCATGTTTGGCTTTGTTTTTTCAGCTCATCAGAGATTTTACCGTAATATACAGAGAGCGTGTGCGCATGGTTGCCAGGTTGGAGCCATTAGGTAGAAAATGTATTGATTTAAGAAAAAGCTCTGATTGGGGGATTTCAACTCTTGACATCTGGCAACCGCAACTGTGAAAGCTTGTGGAGGCTTGTTACCAAAGCAAAATGCTTAATTCACATAAAAAGTTTGTCAGGATAAATAACCAGAGGGAAAATATGGCTTATACTGAATAAATCCAGAGAAGTAGAAATGTTTTTTCGTGTCGCCCTGCGTCTTCAGGTTCCGCTTTGTGTATAAACAAATGAAGTTCTCACAGCCCATGATGTATAAACGTATCAGTGCGTGATTTGCCTAATTCACTGATTTGCTTTCACCACTGACCTATTATCAGTCAACCGTTTAATTATTCCTGTCTCCGAAAAAGAAGTCCTACGCAGTTAATAAGTGGTCTTCTTAATATAGACATCATGTATTCCTATTTTGTTTCAGAAAGACATATCCCCTAGGCATTCTGCCATTCAAACGGCTTTAACTGCACAGATGACTCACTCATGTCCAAGCAGGAAAATGAGCACTTGTAGACAGGAATTGCTGTTATGGGGAGTAGTTCATAGCTGGATGTTGTCCAGACATTGCTGCTGCTGCTGCTTCATAGCTGATGTCAGACTCGGGCTTCTAGACACTGGAATGTAAACAAAGATGGATGAAAAGCTTAGGCTAGCACTTTTCCATTGCATCACACTTCTCTCCTTCAGGGTACATTTCACGTCAGGTAAAAGGTGTAAAAACAATATGCTTTCTCAATAAAACACTGTTCGTTTCAGTTGATCTGTTTTATCAGTGTTACTTATCTGCTAGCTTCTAAGCTTAATAATTAAACACCATTTTGATATTCTATAGAAAAACATGTTTTTTTTTTTTCTTGGTGGTGGGTTTGTCAGCTATGGTAGGACGAACTGTATGGGTTTACAGGTCACATAGTTGACGATTTTACCATTTTGACATTTCAATGGGTCTTTCTGGTGAACCAAATGTTTTTATCTTGATCAGGTTAACGTCTCATTTGAATATCTATTTGAATTAAATTCATACAAATATTGCAAATCATAAAAATATGCCCAACATAGATGACAGGCTATTAAAGGAGAACTCCACTTCCAAAACAAAGATTCACATATAATGTACTCACCCCCTTGTCATCCAAGATGTTCATGTATGTCTTTCTTCAGTCGTAAAGAAATTGTGTTTTTTGAGAAAAAAATCAGCATTTTTCTCCATATAATAGACTGAAATGCAGTTTAAATGCAGCTTCAAACGATCCCAAATGCGGTTGTAAATGATCCCAGCTGAGGAAGAAGGGTCTCATCTAGAGTAACGATCGGTTATTTTCATAAAAATAATACAATTTATATACTTTTCAATGTCAAATGCTCGTCTTGTCTTACTCTGCCTGGACTGTTTTTTTCCGGTTTATGATAGTTAAGGGATGTCGAAAAACTCCCATCTCATGTTCTCCCTCAGCTTTAAAATCATCTTATATCGCTGTTTTACCTTTTTTGTTAAGGGTGTTTGATCATCTTTGCATGTTAGTTTGTAGACGCATTTAAACTGCATTTTGGAAGTTTAAAATTGGGGCACCATAGCAGTCCATTATATGAAGAAAAATGCTGAAATGTTTTCCTCAAAAAACATAATTTCTTTTCGACTGAAGAAAGAAAGACATGAACATCTTGAATGACAAGGAGGTGAGTACATTATCTGTAAATCTTTGTTTTGGAAGTGGACTTCTCCTTCAATAAACCTCTTGACAATCGATCACTGGAGATGAAATATATATGATACTTTTTTCAAGATTCTTTGATCAATAAAAGGTTAAAAAGAACAGCATTTATTTCAAATAGAAAGGTTTTCTAACAATATGCACTACTGTTTAAAACTTTAGGGTCAGTACATTTTTATTCTTTCTTTTTTTGAAAGAAATTAATATTTTTATTTACCAAGGATGTGTTAAATTAATAAAAAATGACAGCATAGATTTACATTGTTGGAAAAGATTTATATTTTGAATAAATGCTGTTCCTTTTAACTTGTTATTCATCAAAGAATCCTGAAAAAAAGAATCTCAGGTTCCAAATAAATATTTGGCAGCATAACTGTTTCCAACATTGATAATTCTAATAATAAATCAGCATATTAGAATAATTTCTGAAAACAATTATGGACATTTACCATAATGTGTTCAAAATGTCGACCGCAAAAAAAAAAAAAAATGACACATGATTTGGTGCGTTTAAAAAACATTTACAGTCTATTTTTCGAATGTTTTTGGATTCTAGAAGCACATTTAAAATAATTAACTCAAAACACTTTCTGAAGAAAATTGTTCAAAAATATGTAATTGACATCAATGGAGATGAAATGTACTCTGAATTATGGAATGACCCTTAATTTTTGTCCATCAACCTTTAAGGAGTTTTCTTCCCTTTTTCTTCCCTAAGTATATTTACTTAAACACACACACACACAAAGGTTCTGGGGTTTTTTCAGTACATGTGGTTTAAGTTCTAAATTTAGAAATTTAGAATTTTTTTTATGAATCATGTTTTCTGTGTGAAACCATTTGCCCACACAGATTTTACACACAAAAGTACAATTTATGAATGAGACCTGAAGAGAGGGTTTGTGCACAAATATGTTACCAGAAATCAAATGTTTGTCCACTTTCTAACTGTTGGAGATGAAAAGATGAGATGCGAGACGGGACGCAGTGTTTTTTAGTATCACTATACTATGTCAGCATAGTTGGTTTTTTTTTTTGGTTTTTTTTTGGTTTGTTTGTTTGTTTTATATTACAGTTTCTGTTTTAGTAATTAGTATCAAGTTTACCTACAGGTAAATTAGAAATGTTACCTTGAAACTAGCTGAAATAAAACAAGTTTGAGTTATTTAGGTTGTTTTATGGCATTTTATGGTTTTATTTTTTGTTTTAGTTATGTAATCACCCTAACAGGAAGTTGAACTGGGTTCATCGTGCAATAAATGACTGGAGCTGTTACAATACCAAATGTAACCTGATACCAAGCTGATAGCCACTCCCTTTTGCTCTTTTTATTTCCGTCAGAGCAAGTGTTTTGTATTTAAAGTTAATAGTGTCAGCTGTGTTGTTTTCTGCCTGTGCAATTTTTTTTTGCTATTTCTGTGACTTCAGACATGAGAACTCTTGACTTGTGGGTTCAATAATTTGCTTTATTGTGAGGTTTAATTTGGGTAATGGTTGGTAAATCATTAATATCCTTCAGGCGTTCATATGTTTGCCAGAAATATTGCTATAGTTAAACTACAGATCCAATTAATATACTATTTTATGTTACAGTTTTAATGTGTTTGTTAGTCTCTCCTTACATGTCTACTCCTTACAAGTCTATGGCGATTTATATTCACTCATTTGATTTGATATATATATATATATATATATATATATATATATATATATATATATATATGTATGTATGTGTGTGTATGTGTATATATATGTGTGTGACCCTGGACCACAAAATCAGCCTTGTGTTGCACAAGTATATTTGTAGCAATAGCCAAAAATACATTGGATGGGTCAAATTTATGTATTTTTCTTTTATGCCAAAAATCATTAGGATATAGATAAGATCATGTTCCAAAAAGATATTTTGTAAATTTTCTACCGCAAATGTAGCAAAACTTAATTTTTGATTAGTAAAATGCATTGCTATGAACTTAATTTGGACAACTTTAAAGCCGATTTTCTCAATATTTAGATTTTTTTTGTTTGTTTGTTTTGTTTTTTTTTTGTTTTTTTGCACCATCAGATTCCAGATTTCCAAATATTGTCCTATCCTAACAAACTATACATCAATGGAAGGCTTATTTATTCAGCTTTCAGATGGTGTATAAACCTTAATTTTGAGAAATTTACACTTACGAGGTTTTGTGGTCCCTCTATCCACCTTATTTTTCAATGCAGAAGTAAGCTGTTTTCTGGTTATGTGTTAGACATCCGGTTCATAATCCACCATAGAGAAATATCGAGAAGAATATCAAAGTGCAGTAAAGGGTAAAACAGTTTGCACTACAAACCAGTGTGTTCACAATTAAGATAATACATTAAAATAATATGGTAAGACACACCAGTTTGCAATATCAAGCAGCAAAATGAGCTTTTGTGCAGCATTAATGTCATATAGGCTATATACATACACATATACATATTCATACATGTATGTGTGTGTGTGTGTGTGTATGTATGTGTATGTGTATGTGTGTGTGTGTGTGTGTATATATATATATATATATATATATATATATATATATATATATATATATATATATATATATATATATATATATATATATATATATATATATAAATATGTATATGTATATGTATATATATATGTATATGTATATATATGTATGTATATGTGTATATATATATATATATATATATAATTTAGTTAACTGATTGACAATGGAAAAAAACTTTGCGACACATAAAGTAGCCTATATTTGAGTTTCAGTTCAGTTTTGTGACAGAGGAAACTCAAATGGCAGAAAGCGACATCCTATTTGTTTTTCGTTTAAGTTGATTTTGCTGGTAGGGAGGTTGAAGTAATCGCGCCGGCGCACACAAATATCAGTACCAGTCTTCTGGCATTGCTAAGTTGACAGCGCAGTTGGTAACTTACTTTATCAAAATGAAATACAGTGAACCAAACATCAGCGCAGCCGCCTCACTGTGTCACTGTTAGAACACGACTGAAGTACAAAGCCTATAATTTACATAATAAATAATAGTTTAGCATTTGGATGCATTGCAAATATGGAAATGGCATGGAATATTTGGATTTGTGCCGAATGAGAGAGGTAGGATACAAGAGCACAAAGCTCCATTTTGCAAACAGTTTAAAATATGGTCACTGTCTAGTGGACTTTGTTTTCAAGTGCGCAACTCCTGGCATTCGCTGTTCTTCTGCTGGCGGTTATCAAATAAATATATATATATATATATATATATATATATATATATATATGAACAGTTTAACCACTATTATGCAGGGTTTTTTTTATACTATCTATTGAGTGTGTTCGAAACTTTGTACTAACTCACAGCCCACACAGATTTCAGTATGGGTTAAATTAATAGATCGTTTGAATAATTTAGCCTGAATTAAGAGTTTCAGGTTTCTAAAATCAATTTCTCATTCCCTGCAGGTGTTTCTGGTGAGGCGTGCTTTAGCTAGGAACGTTGTGACCCTCTAGTTTCTCTCAGTAATACAGAAACCAGATGATTCTTTGCCCTCAATGCAACCCCTCTATTCAAATGAAGTCAGATTGAGGTGTCTGAGAACAGACGCCTCTGTGAGATCGATACTGTTCATATGTGCTTTCATAGTTACCCTTCCCCCATTAGGGCCTCGTGCATTTCCGGCCCTTCCCCCTATTGTCGTTTAGCCTGCCTCTTGAGGTGATTGGCAGGTGTGAAATGTTGCTTCGTCGTTTCGAGGCCAACAGCTCACGTGTCATCAAAACAATGTCAGACCTTCTCGGTGACAATCCAAGGTATCCAATTCAGCATTCGTTCACTTGCTTACTTCTGAAAACCTTTTGAGATGTAAAACTGACCCAGCATTACACACGTTTATTTTGTTGCTTGTGACTAGGAGCACAATAATGGAAAAATTAATATTAGTCATGGTTATTGTCACTTTAGAGTTTTTTTTTTTTTTTTTTTTTTTGTGGTTGCCAGGTTGGGCAGAAATACAGCAAATTATAAAAAGGGGATTTTAAATAGGGGATTTTAACTCTTTACATCTGGCCACCTCAATCAAATATTGCAGATGATTATGCTTAAATTTGATAGAAACAGAGATTGCAATCGCTATTAAAATATGATTTATCCTGAAGCCCTACTAGTAACGTGATTGTTTGGCATGTTACATGTGTTCTGTGCTCATTTCTTGGGAAACTCATCAAGATTCCTGAATTCAAATGAGGACATAAATGCTTGTTTGTATTCTCCCATATAGGCTGTTTATTATGTTTGGCTTTGATTCACTACCAGCAATTTACCACCAAGTTTTTGATGCCATATTTAAGGTCTAAAATCGGTTGAAGTTAAACATTCAGATCCAACTGACTCTTTTCTGGTACATTTCTCCACCCTGCATTTGAGGTAATGTCAGCCAGCTCTGCCTTCACCCACTTCAAACAGATAAACAGATGTGTTTCCACAGTATGAGGGAGGGGGTTTAGGGTGTATCAGCAGAATTTGGGGCAAAAGGATCTATAGCTCTATCCGTTGGTGAAAGCTAAAGGCCCCTGAGAGGGGGATCTCAAACAGAGAGCGTAGTTCCTCTTTACCTGCTGATTTTTTTCGTTTTTTAATTGTGGTCCCTCAATTTATTAAAGGAGAAGTCCACTTCCAGAACAGCAATTTACAAATAATTTACTCACCCCCTTGTCATCCAAGATGTTCATGTCTTTCTGTCTTCAGTCGTGAAGAAATTATGGTTTTTGAGGAAAACATTTCAGGATTTTTCTCCATATAATTGGTGCCCCGATGTTGAACTTCCAAAATATAGTTTAAACGCAGCTTCAAAGGGCTCTAAACGATCCCAGCCGAGGAAGAATTGTCTTATCTAACAAAACGATCTGCCATTTTTTTCGAAAAATAAAAATTTGTATACTTTAAGCACAAAAGCTTGTGTAGCACTAGCTCTGGGATGCGCGTCCATGACACCACGAATCACATCTTCATCG
>NC_066879.1:9417991-9432991 GCF_022985175.1 Labeo rohita | reverse complement strand
AATAATAATAATTTAAATAACAGATGGTTTTTCACACTACTAACATGAACAGTGTGAAGTTGATAGTTTAGTCACTGGCTTGATTGACTATTTGATTCAGAGTGATTTACAGGAGAATTTTGTTTTTACCTTTGTAATGGCATTTTTCTGACTTTATTAAAAGTATGTCATGTTTTATTTCATTTTTTTTTTAAATTATACTTTATAAGCTTTTTAAAATTTTTAGTTAAAACAACAGAAAAAGAACAAGTAGAATAAGAATAAGTCCAATCAAATTAAATCAGTATTAACAAATTAATTTGTACTACAGAGGTGGCACAGAAGAACACAAAAGTGGCTTGTAGGTGTATTTTCATATGTTTAATGAGGCGCAGAGGTGGCATGAGTGCAGTCAAATTCATAAATTCATATTGAGATTAATGTTTTGAATATAAAATTTTGAATATAAAAATATTAAATGATTTAAATAACCGAAAATATACTTAAAATGAAACTGAAACTGCCAGTAGGTGGCGGCAAGTCACTGATTAATTACTGAATCATTCATTCATTTGATTCTTTCGAACGGCTGATTCATTCAGGAATAAAGAAACTGTCTTTATGAATGGTAATTAGTTTTAAGTTCTGAAACTTGCATTATGTTTTTCTTGTAAAATAACCTCTGATATGTGTAAGGATCAAGAACAAGAACATGACCCTTTAATTTCGCTCACCTTTACAGATATATGAAGTATCTGTATCCTTACGAATGTGAGAAGAGGGGACTCAGCAACCCCAATGAGCTGCAGGCAGCCATCGACAGTAACCGCAGAGAAGGACGCAGGCAGGGTTTCGGCAGCTCGCTCTTCACCTATTCGCCCAACGGGACACCCACAATGCTCTCCTCTCCCAAACTCTCCATGCCTCCCATGGGCATCACCCTGCCCAGCAACGGAGCCTCAGTCTCATCCTTACAGAAAATTAAGAAAGGTAAGCATAGAGAAAAAATACAATTGGTCGTGATTACATAGTGTTAGGTAGTAACTGATTACGTCATATAGATTAAAAAATAAAGTACTTCTAGTTGGGTCATTCCGTGTCAAATCAACCAAATTTCAAAAACTTCACTGGCTCAAATTTTTGATTTTGCTAAGATTTTTTTTCTGAAGAAAGATCAACATATGTAGTGTTGAAAGCAAAAATATTAAATGTCATTGTTTCGTAGAGGGGGGTCACCTGAGATTCAGAGCCAAATTACAGGGGGCTTAAAATGACTTCAGAAAAATGGCAGCATAGTATTGTTATTTTTACACAGAGATTGGAAGGTCTGTTAGTAAAATCTGTTGACAATCTTTGTTGCATTGTTTTTCTCCGAAGTTTGCATGCCTGTAACTCAATGAGTATTAAAGATCTAAAAAAATCTTAATGCTCTTTTAAATATTGGGTCTTCACAAACTTTCCTTATGGCATCTTCATTTTTAAAGCCCTATATGGTTTGGTTCCGGAGATATTGGAATTTCAGTATGGCTCCAGGAGTAAATTGTTAAATTGTATACATTTTCAGTGGTCAAAAACCAATTAATTGCACATGCAAAAATATTATACTACTTTTCTTTATTTTATTTTTTTTAATTAATAAATAGTTTCAACATTATTTGTTCTTCAGACTTTCCTCTTTAAAACAAAAGAAGTATCTTAAATTTGCAAAGTGTCCCACATTTGGTTTTTGACCACTGAAAATGTCAAATTTAACAATTTACTCCTAAAGCCATATTGAAATTCCAATATTTCTGGAAGTGAACCATACAGGGCCTTAAAAATATAGATGCTGAAAGAAAAGGTTCTTAAGAACCGCAATCTAAAAGGGCATCAATATAACTTCAATATTTCTTGAGGTACAGGCATGCAAACTTTGGAGCAAAAACATGAAACGTGCTGTTTTCCCATTTTTGAATGGTCACCATTGGCTCATAATGCAACAAAGATTGCTAAAGTCAACCGATTTTCTTAACAGACCTACCAGTCTTTCTGTAAAAATAACATGATGGTGCCATCTTTCTAAAGTCATTTTTAACCCCCTGTATTTTGGCTCTGAATCTCTACAAAATAGTGGGTAAATATTCATATGACATTTAATATTTTGACTTTCATCATTATACATGTTTATATTTCTACAGAAAAAAATTTAGAAAAATCAAACATTTGAGCTGGGGACCTTGACATAGACACAGGGTTGAGCTGACACAGACTGACCCAATTAGATTGCATTATAAAATGCTCGTGAACAGTTTACAGTTTTTATGGTTTACATGATTACACAATAACAGGAAGTTTCTTTCTAAAAAAAATCCTACTGTGTGTCATACTGTTTAGCTTTGACTATATTCATTATATAGAATGTCCATGTAAATGTCATTTAAATACATTTGTGACACATACTTCTGAGTTTGGGGACAAAAACCACCTGTCAGTCCCTACTGATGTACAGCTCTTCATCATATACTTTCAAATGACTTTCACAAATTATTGATCTGGTCAAAAATTCTTCAAACTTGGGAAGCTTTGGCTGTGTAATGCATGTTTATTAATGCAGTGATACCCAAATAATATTTTTTTTAATATTAAATATTTACTTAAAGGAGAAGTCCACTTTCAGAACAACAGTCATCAAAGATGCTCATGTCTTTCTGTCTTCAGTCATGTAGAAATTATGGTTTTTGAGGAAAGCATTTCAGGATTTTTCTCCATATAATGGACTGGTATGGTGCCCCGATTTTGAACTTCCAAAAAATATATTTTTTTTTTAATACATTTTAAGCACAAAAGCTTGTGTAACACAGGCTCTGGGATGTCGAAAGGTCATGCGGAACATATGTGGAACTACAGACCCAGTGTTTACAAAGTGAACGTGCAAAGACTAAGAAAGTGCAAGTAAGTTTGTAAACACTGTTTACAAACAAAAAGGTACAATGATGTCCTCCTCTGAAGTTGTAGGAGAAAGTAAGATGGAGTTTTTCACCATACTCAGTACACAGACAATGAACTTACACGTGATTCGTAGTAGTGATGGGAAGTTCGGATCATTTTACCGAATCAGACCTTTGAGTCTCGTTCAGCAAAGTGAACGAATCTTTTTTTGAGTCATTTCATTCATCTTAGCAAAATATAATTAAAATGTTACATGTTACTTCCCTAACACATCTACTGCTTACACAAACGTTGATCACACTACAAACAAGACAAAACTATAATGCTATAAGAAACAGAAAAGATTAATTCATTGTTTACCTCTGTCTTTAGTCTATGATTAGCTCACCTCACCTCTTATCTGATAAGTTTTTGGGTTTGAGTTGTTCGTTCATCATGTGACAGCCCCATAAGATGAACGAACGACTTGGAAAAACCCGAAGACTCGAAACAGGTGAACTAATTCTAGTACCTACCCTAATAGGATGTTGTGCATGCACGACTGAACCAGTCACTCCCCGAGACAACTCGTTCTTCCCGAGTCACATTGAAGATTCGTTCAAAATGAAGAATCGTTCAAGAACGACCCATTACTAATTACCATTCCTGTGCTACATGAGCTTTTGTGCTTAAAAAGTATACAAATTTTTATTTTTAGAAAAAAATGACAGATGGTTTCGTTAGATAAGACTCTTCTTCCTCAGCTGGGATCGTTTAGAACCTGCATTTAAACTACATTTTGGAAGTTCAAAATCAGGGCACCAAATCAGTCCATTATTTGGAGAAAAATCCTGAAATGCTTTCCTCAAAAACCATAATTTTGTTACGACTGAAGACAGAAAGACATGAAAATCTTGGATGACAAGGGGGCGAGTACATTATTTGTAGAATGTTGTTCTGGAAGTGGACTTCTCCTTTTAAAGACTTCTGGGATTAGAAGTTCATGCTTCAATACTATAATAACAAGTGCATGTTCATGTTCAATTATCAGTTAACGGACACATTGACATGCAGGTAAACAAATATTTCTTTAGTGGTCATTTAGTTAATTTTTATTGTTTTCATTTGCATAAAATGTATTATTTTAATGAACCCCCTGAAATGTAAAATTTGTTTCTTGTCGTTATATTTTTTAGAAATAATTAGAAAGTAGAAGTAGTCTGAATACATTACCTAAAATGAGTAATCTAATAGATTACATTATTAACTACAGTTTTTGTCATATAATTTGTAATCAGTAATGGATTACAAATTGAAAGTAACCCAATACTACATCTCGTTGATGATGACTCTGATGTTGCCATAGGGTTTGTATAATATCAAATGTGTTTTGACTTTCTATCCACTTCTCTGTTGTAGAGGATGACGGGGCTCAGACCCGTCTACCGGCATCTCTGGCCACTCACTCGGTAGCTGCAGCCCAGGCTGCAGCTGCGCAAGCGGCCACCATCGCACAGGTAGCTGCGCTGGAGCAGCTTCGGGACAAGCTAGAGTCTGGCGAGCCCCCAGAAAAGAAGATTGCACTACCACTGGAGGAACACCAGCGGCTACTGCAGAGAGCCCTTCAGCACAACCTGCTGGCCATGACAGCGCAGATCCCCATGAACATCCGCATCAACAACCAAGGTACTGACACTTTAACATCCTGGGCTACAGATGGACCAAATATGTCAGCCTTGGCAAGAGTGGGGATGTGCAATCACATTTTAAAGAGATCCAAAAATAAAAATTCTGTCTTTAATTACTCACCCTCATGTTGTTCCAAAACCGTAAGATCTTTGTTCATCTTCAGAACACAAATTAAGATATTCCTAATGAAATCCCTCCAAAAGACATTCAACTGTAATTTTACAAAGCTACGAAGCTTTTTGGGTGAAATTTTCTTTTTAAGAAAGCCAAAATATTAGATTGGTTTCTGGTTCATCCGACTCTAATGAACTTTTTCTCAAGTGGTTTTTATACAAGATGCGTTCTTGTATTCAAAAACAGCTTTTAAAAAAAGACTAGAATATGTATTTCCTATCATGTTTATTCATAAACCTATGTTGAAACACGATTTTCTGTATCATCATTACAGGCACAGTTAGCTTACATAGAGGTGCTTTAATTTACGTTTTTACTGTGGTTTTACTCTTTCCTATAAACACCGACCTGAGAAAAACACCTTTTTATAAAATTTCTGACGTGTTCAGGGAAACCTGTGTGTGGAATATCCAACCTTTGTTCGTGAGGTCACGAAATGAACTCGGTGTGTTTTCTAGTACAGCTCTGCAAAGCCCCTCTTACATCATCGTTCACTGGTACCAGCTATTTTGCAGAAAAGGGTGTGAAAATACTACCACAGCCGGACTACATTACTGGCATGTGGTAAGTGCGCTTTACAGATCGGTAGTTGTCAGGTGGAGTTGTCAGCAGCCTTCTCTAGGGTGAGTCATTGTGGCTCTCATTATCCCACAGTAGTAACTCTAGTACTGTTTTTACTAAAGGCTATTCTAATGAATGAGGAAACAAAACGTTGTTTAGAAGTGCTCTGATTAGATCTTATCAGAACTGTATAGTTGCATTGATGTATTTACTTTAAAGAATACTGGTATGAAGGATCTGATTCATTAGAAGACTGGAGGTGTTGACCACAATGACAGAAAGTCAAGGCGAGTAGTTTTGCTGGGTGGGAAAACCCTGCCTCAACGCAGCATGACTTCCTTTTCTTGGTTAGAGGTGTTAAATACTAGAGGTTTCGCCTCATGTTTATCGGAAGATGAATAAGAGACTGAATAAATTCCCCCGCCACAGCACGTGAACTTGTTTCATTGTTTTTTAAACTTGCTTCTATCTGACTATTGACTGGGAAATACCTAAGACGGCGCCCCCTGCTGGAATGATTCTGTCTGAATGCATGCGAATGATTATTAGGTGCTTTGAGCACCATTATTAATAATTCTCTTATTTTGGGTTAGTGATTTATAAAAGGTTGCCTCTTAAATGCATAGCTTACTCAGAAATGGGTAACCTTCAAGTTGTTTCAAACCTGTGTGAGGTTCTTTCTTCTGCTGAACACAAAAAAAATATTTTGAATATTTTATATTGTTACAATGGCACATGTCAAGTCACCTTTATTTCTAAAGTGCTTTATACAATAATGGAAGTACAGTGCAGTACAATAGTAGTATAAAAGGACAATAGTGTCATTGTTTAGCGTAAGTCAGTTAAGAAACGTATTTTAATCGTGATCACGCGATTTCACGCTTCTCTTGATTTTTACTAAGATGGTTTATCTTGAAAGCATTTCATTTTCATTTGCTATGTGCATTATCTTTTGTTGGTGTCAGAATGCCGCTACAGCCACTGCCATCTTGTGTCGTAAAACTGCTGCTACTAGAGGTCAAATGGCAGGTTGTTTTACAGCTAGACTGAGTTGTGTCGTGTATCTTTGCCGTGGGGCCCGGGACCTAGCCTCGAGGTACGAGCCTCTGACACTAGTGTCTCACATCAGACGTGTGCATATTTCCAGCATTTGGCTTCTCATAGGATAGCATCGGGCCAGGGTTGCCTGGTTTTCACAACAAAACCTGCCTAAGTGCTACTCAAAACTAGCCCAATTGGATTTCTGGGGGGGTCTCCATTAAAAATCGTGTTCCGGGGGATAAAATACACATTTTTTTTGTCAATGTTCCCCTGGGAAATTCGCATTTCAGGGGCTAAATATGACGTTATTGGGGTCGCTTCAACCTGCGGACATCAAAACCTACCTGCGGCAACAGTGTAAAGGTAGCCCAGTTCCGCTGAAAAAACACAAGCTTGGCAACACTGCATTGGGCCGCCGTGGCCTGACTAGCCTGTACACACAAACACCCTTGCACTGCATATTCAATCCCCCTGCCAAACATTACATGACAAAGAATATACATTTAGTTCAGCATCAGTGTTATCACATATACATTTAATCGATAATCATGATCAAAAATATTACAGTTGAACAGACATAAACAATACACATTTCAAATAAAACTATTACCATTTCAAAGCATCCATGTTAATCCCAATGCCACTAAATGATATAACCACTCGTTAACAGAGAAATTTGGGATATTCATGTCATCAGAACGCATCTCCATACACTTCCTTTGATTAAATATAGCCAAAATCCCACCAAAATCCGTTGCCATGACTTATCGCAAGAGGAAAAAATTACGCTTTAGTCGCAAAACATTGGTTAATGGAAATGCAATTAAATGCGGTTAACGATAAACGTATGCAAAATAAAGAAATATGAAACCTTCAAAGTCTTTTTTTAATTTTGTACTTAACTACAAAACACAGTTTGAACACTAGACATTGACATTGTCTTCATACACACATCAAATCATAAACACCAAATCCGTAAACACAATAAGACTGTGAACTGATGTTCACGTGGTGATAACCTACATGTTCATCATCACGATTTGTAACAAGCTTTCATGGCTATAGTTGATAGCTTTCATAAGTTTAAATCCCCCAATCATAGCTTTTTTCATAAATGAATACATTTTGTGCCCTTCGGTTTACTTTCCACTGCGTTTTTGAAATGTTTCGCATACAGAAGGTAACAGTAGCTGCATTTCCATTACCCTTCAAATTTGAAAACACAGTTTGCGACAGTTTGTAAGCAAAATAATCATGATTAACCGGATAACCATTATCATGCCGCCCTGTTAGGCAGGTGGTTTTAATGTTGTGGCTGGTCATTTTAAAGGGGTCCTATTATGCTCTTTTACAAAGTCTTGGTTTTGTTTTGGGGGTGTACTAGAACATGCTTTAATGCTTGGTGGTTTCGAAAAACACATTATTTTTAACGGAATTTACATTATTACAATACATTTCTTCCAGCCTGGCACATATGGCTTGATTAGTTCCGGGTTTAATGAAGGCCCGCCTTCCGAAAAATGAAATGTTTTGTGATTGGTTAGCTGTCCCACTGCTTTGCCATTGGCAGACAGTACAATGTGCGATTGGTGAACAGAACAGTTTCAGTACTGCCCCGCCCCTTGTCAAAAATTTTATTAACCCCCCAGAGCCGTGTGAGGCACTTTTTATTATGGATGGATGCATATTATTGGACTTTTTTTGGACTGATGAGGAGAAACACCCGTCTATGCCGTTCTAAAGCTTGGGAGTGCCAGGATAAATTTTAATATAACTCTGATTGCATTTGTCTGAAAGAAGAAAGTCATATACACCTAGGATGCATGGAGGGTGAGTAAATAATATGCTACAGTAGTGTTGGGTCCTATTGTCAACCTGCGAGATCGCCAATACATGACATTATCATGCTAATGCATTTAATTATTTATATAATTAGTTTCATTGCCCGAAACCAGCTCCAGCATAAGACTGAAAGCAGCCTAACATTATCAAAGAACATCATCACTGATCAGCCTAGCCTATTCTAGTGCAAATTTATGCATTTAAAAAAAAAAAACACTTGCGTTATAAGTGAAGCTATCTACACTGTATGATTAATAAGTCTCTTACCACACACTGCACACGTCTGCGGAGCATTACGGCTCAGATGCGCCAACCAGAGTAGATCACGGCTTCGGCATGTGTTTTGAGGAGAGGTGTTTTATTACTTTTGCAATGTGAAAAAAGAAAGATGTGAACTTTTTTTTTTTTTTCTGTCTATCAGAGAGCAGACCAGACTCCGCCATGAACCTGACCACCAATGGCCTAAACAGCATCAGCATGTCGGTGGAGCTCAATGGAGTCGTCTACACTGGTGAGGAGCCGCCACCACATCGATTCTTTGTATTCAAGTTCTTTTTGTTTTGATTGTGACTAATCTTCCTGTTTTCTCATAATAGGTGTTCTGTTCGCTCAGGCCGCGGCGCCGACCTCATCGGGGACATCTAGCAAATCTTCTGCAGGCAACAACGGGCCTCAATCTGTTCACCACACACCTACCTCATCCTCCTCCAACAACCAATCGCCTTAGCACCTCAGACTCTCTCCGTCAGTGCAAAACCAAAGCCAAAAAACCTCAGTTACTACAGAAGATATGCCAAAAAAACAGTGCAGGAATAACTGAATCGTTCTCAACTTGAAGTACACTAGCTCAGGTCTTTTATTTACACTCTCCTTTGTTCAGGAGTCAAAAGAAATCTAAAATAACAACAGAGTTTATTATAAAGATAATGATGATATAATGTATATGCAAAACCTGTGAATAATTTATTTCTCTTTCTGTGAGCACACTGTCCGGCGTTAACAAGGCAGTAGGATTCTGCTTTTTAGGTTTTATAGTCTCTGACTGACAGAAGCTTTTCGTCTATTGGCAAAACCATAACAATAGTATTATTGTTATAATGTGTGATGCAAACAGCTTAAGGGTCTGAACTAATAATATATTGTTGTAGATTTTATTTTCTCTATCTATGTATCTGCAGTGCCTTGTGAAGGTTTTTCCTTAGCACAGTTTGAATGCGCTGTTGACAGGCGAATGCCTGAACTTCAGCACAGACACAATACAAAGTGCGTAATTGTCAGTGCAAGTATTCAACCGTTTGGTTTCCTATCCCAGAGCTTGATATCAGTCAGTGAAGATTCATTTTTAAAAGGATAGTTCACCCAAAAAATAAACAACTGTCATCATTTATTCTGAACAGAAGAACAATATCTTCTTTTGTGTTCAACAATATATTAATACAGGTTTGGAACAACCTGAGGGTGAGTAAATAACAGAATTTTAATTTTTGGGTGAACTGTCCCTAAGGAGCTGATGTACACTTGCTGTTTTCATGTGCATCTGCTGGAAACCTTTGGAGGCCGCATTCTCCATAAGCCTCGCAAAGGTTGCAGAGGTATTGCAGAGTCCGAACGTACCTGGATCTTCCGCAGTCCACACTGTTTTTTTTTGTTTTTTTTTACCCATAGTTGCTCTTAAGTATAAGCAGAAAGAGTTGAGAGGTTGTTTTACTTGCGTTCGTGTATTTTTGCGGAGCTTTCTCTCAAAAAATATTGCAGTTTGACTCAAAGCATGACAGTATAATAAGATTTGAACAAACAAATCATCTTGTGTTTGATTATTACACTAACTGGAGATTCAGTTTGTCACTTCATCAGGCGTTTTAGCTTCATGCGGTTTTGAGGGGTCCAGTGATGCTGCCGGTGCTTCATCATGTAGGGCAGTTTCTGGTTATGTACTGCACTTTGTATTTTTAACACAGAAGCCAACAGTGCAAATCAGAGGCAGTTCTATTTACAGGATGTTTTAAAAGTTTCTTGAGAAAGATGAAATATTCTCTTGTGGAATGTGGTTTCCTGTGTTTATAATAATCGATAATCAATCTCATCAACTGTTTTGGTCAGTAAGAATATCTTTTATCAACATGTAGCTACGATTTAGGAATTATGTCAAGCCCTTCTAGCATTACACTGTATGCAAGGTCAAAATACCCACTTGGTGGGCATCTTGGCTCTTTTTTTTGACACAAACAGGGTTGTTTAGCAACTACTGTCTTCGCTCATATGAAGTTGAATGACGTTTCATAGATGAGAGATGCTCCATGCTTAAAGGAGAGGTCCACTTCCAAAACAAAGATTCAATGTAATATACTCTTTCTTCAGTCATAAAGAAATTGTTTTTTGAGTAAAACATTTCAGCATTTTTCTCCAAATAATGGACTGCTTTGGTGCCCTGATTTTGAACTTTTAAAATGCAGTTTAAATGTGACTTCAAACGATCCCAAATGTGGTTGTAAACAATCCCAGCTGAGAAAAAAGAGTCTTATCTAGCGTAACGATTGGTTATTTTCATAAAAATAATACAATTTATATACTACTTAATGTCAAACGCTTGTCTTGTCTTACTGCCTGGACTGTTTTTTCCGGTTCATGACAGTTAGAGTGTGTCGAAAAACTCCCATCTCATGTTCTCCCTTAACTTCAAAATCGTCCTATATCGCTATTTTACCTTTTTTATTAAAGATGTTTGATCTTCTTTGCATGTTCACTTTGCAAAGACTGGGTTGGAATATCTGCAGCGATGTAGGATGATTTTGAAATGATTTTTGAAGTTGAGGGAGAAAATATGATTGGAGTTTTTCGACATACCCTAACTGTCTCGAGTCAGAATACACAAAGTTCAGGCAGAGTAAGACAAGACGAGTGTTTGAGTTTAAAAAATCTTAATGAAAAATGTATTTTTTTAATGAAAATAACCAATCGTTTCGCTAGATAAGACTCTTCTTCCTCGGCTGAGATTGTTTACAACCGCATTTAGGATTGTTTGAAGCCACATGTAAACTGCGTTTTGGACGTTCAAAATCGGGGCACCATACAGGTCCATTATATGGAGAAAAATCCTGAAATGTTTCCTTCAAAAAACATAATTTCTTTACGACTGAAAAAAGAAAGACACGAACATCTTGGATGACAAGGGGGGGAGTACGTTATAAGTGAATCTTTGTTGTTCTCCTTTAACTTAAAGGCTTGGTTTTTATCCAAAACAGCTTGCAGGTACAAATGCCTTGATCCCTTACATGAACTCTGACTTTGCTTTTGCAGCCAAGATCCTTAACCAACTGTTAATGCTCACTCTTAAAGCGATGCATATAACCTGTAATTATTCACAAGGACCACAGTTCCCGTACAGAAAACAGTCTAGCAAATATTTCCGTTTCTGTCTATGTTGTACGATTTTTATAGTTTTTATTTTTCTGTTGAAATAAGGACACCTCATTATAACACACTCAAAGTCATTACTGCCAGAATCTCTACCTCAGAAACTCATTTATCAGCTAAGTTTCGTTTTCAAGCCTTGTCAGTTTGTCACTTTTCACATGGATCTACCAGCTCTGAGGTAGAACAGGGCATATATATATATTCACTTTCATTCTGAGAGTTTGACTTTTTAACGTATTAGTCATGATATCCAGCCCCTTTTTGCTTGTAACTGTAAAAACGCCACTTTTTTTTTTCCTTCAATGCACATCTTAAAGATTATCTTTTTCCCGTTTCATCTGCCAGCCTTTCTTTTAGAATCAAATCCCTTAACGTTTAAGTGACATATACATAGTTCTTACCCAATATGTGTGTTTGTTTTTTTGTTCTTTTCTAGGAAACGATACTGTTACCACACGGAGTAAGACAGATACGCGTAACACCCGTTTAAAACTGTTGGTATCCAGGTCTGTTTTTACTCTGCTGTATGCCTTAACGTATGCAAATTTGAATAGAGCATGCTAATGTAGTCAACTTAATTGCAAGGACAACTGAAATTGCTGTACAATAAACTTTCACTATTATTGCCTTATTCTTTGATAATTTTTTGTTTGCTTTTGGTTTGCTCTGCAGATCTTAACGTTACACTAAAAATCAAGTAATTCACTTTTCCAATACATAGACAGCTGTGAAATTTAGGTTTTACGTTATAAGGCATTTGTCGTCTTCTCAGGAAATACACTTCTACCTCTAGTTATACAGATATGTTCATCTTAGTGCTGCAGTCACAGTGCATGGATCATTTATTTTACCCTTTTATAATGGTAAATGCTAAAAGTTTCTTTTGGCACGATGACTCAAGGATTATTAATTGCAAGTATGTTTTTTTCTTTCTTTTTTTTATTAAAATATCCCTTTCTTACATGAGTGCTTTTGAGTTTTGGCTTGCTTGGGTTGAATCTGAAATTGCTCCTAGGAGAGACCAGGTTACGGTGTTTTGCGTATCACCGTGCACCAATTTCATTTTTTAAAGCTTTTGAATTGCATAGTGTCAACCTCTTGACTGCTTCTATTAGGGGTGAAGGACAAAGACAATCCTAACCTATTTAATCTAATCTTTTTTGTGTGAATAATTAACTTTATTTTGAAAAGAAATATATCGAAATGTAACTGGGGGGGGTGGGGGGTGAACATGGGATCCAAAGAATGTCTCACAAGTGCTGTTATGACAAGAATATTATAGATTCACTATACTCTATAACTTGTATTTTGAAAATCATCAAACCACAACTGTACCTCTTTGCGTCAGAATGCTGATAACCCATAGAATGATACAAAAACACCTCAACACATTCAAAACAAACGTAGTTAGCAGATGGACTTGGATTTTTCTCTTTTAACAAAGTTATTTGCCTTTTTATGTGTTGTAATGTAAAGGTGATTCCGAAGCTTCAGTTTGGGTGTGTCTGTTTTCTGTTGTGTTCCGTACGTCATTGCCATATTTAAAAAAAAATAACAAAAAAAGTTAATGTTGATGAGTTTTGTTGTTTCAGAGTTTGCAAAATGTACTCTCGAGGTTTACATTTTATAATTGTCAAGCATCAGGTTTTCCAATGTTTGATTTTTCAAAAACAGAGATCTTCAGCTGTAAACAGACATTGAATACAATAAAATGTAATTCTGATGAAATGCTGGTAGTGTGGTTCTTGATTCATTTCGGTTTTAGTAAAACCCTATTGTTGCCAATTTTTTAAATCAAAATAAAACTGCTATATTAAAATTGACATATAGCTAAGAATGTTTTTTTTTTTTTTTTGTTTTTTTACTGTCATAATTTAAAACTGTAAAATATTGTTAGACCCTGTTTAAGATAATATGGCTGTGACAGTATACAATTAAAAGAATTAAAAAATATATATTATATATTTTTTTGTCATATGTGACCCTGGATCACAAAACCAGTCGTAAGGGTCATTTTTTCATTAAGATTAAGATTTATGCATCATATAGCTGAATAAATAGTCTGAATCTGAGGGTGCAAAAAAAAATCAAAATATTGAGAAAGGCACCTTTAAAGTTCTTGACTAATGTTCTTAACAATGTATATTACTAATCAAAAATTAAGTTTTCATAGTAGGAATTTTACAAAATGTAATCTTAATGGAACACGATCTTTACTTAATTTCCTAATGATTTTTGCCATAAAAGAAAAATCAATAATTTTGACCCATACAATGTATTTTTGGCTATTGCTACAAATAAACCCCAGCGACTTAAGACTGGTTTTGTGGTCCAGGGTCACATATAATCATTATATACAGTTGAGGTCAAAAGTTTACATACACTTTGCAGAATCTTCAAAACGTTAATTATTTGGCCAAAATAAGAGGGATCATACAAAATGCATAAGATATTTCACATAAAAAAACATTTACATATAGTCCACAAGAGGAAAATAATAGTTGAATTTATAAAAAATGACCCCATTTGAAAGTTTACATATAGTTGATTTTTAATACTGTTGTTACCTGAATGATCCACAGCTGTGTTTTTTGTTTAGTTATAGTTGTTCATGAGTCCCTTGTTTGTCCTAAAAAGTTAAACTGTCTACTGTTCTTAAGGAAAAATCATTCAGGTTCCACAAATTCTTTGGTTTTTGTGTATTTGAACCCTTTCCAACAATGACTGTATGATTTTGAGATCTATGAGGACAACTGAGGGACTCATATGCAACTATTACAGAAGGTTCAAATACTCACTGATGCTCCAGAAGGAAAAACCGTGCATTAAGTGCCCGGGGGGTGAAAACTTTTTGAATTTGAAGTTCAAAGTAAATTTAACTTATTTTATCTTCTGGGAAACATGCAAGTATCTTCTGAAGCCTCTGAGGGGCAGTACTAAATGACAAAAATATGATGTTTAGGCAAAATAAGAAAAATGTACACATCTTCATTCTGTTCAAAAGTTTACACCCCTGGCTCTTAATGCATTGTTTTTCCTTCTGGAGCATCAGTGAGTGTTTGAACCTTCTGTAATAGTTGCATTTGAGTCCCTTAGTTGTCCTCAGTGTGAAAAGATGGATCTCAAAATCGTACAATCATTGATGGAAGGGTTCAAATAGACAAAATGCTGAAAAACCAACAAATTTGTGGGACCCTAAGGATTTTTCTGAAGAACAGAGGGCAGTTTAACTGTTCAGGACAAACAAGGACTTCATGAACAACTATCACTAAACAAAAAACACAGGTGTGGATCATTCAGGTAACAACACAGTATTACGAATCAAGCATATGTAAACTTTTGAATGGGGTCATTTTTTATAAATTCAACTATTATTCAGGTCAGTACTAAATA